>NC_056727.1:1144444164-1144446664 GCF_019279795.1 Protopterus annectens | reverse complement strand
AATTATTGTCATTATTCATGAAGTGTAATTCACCACCTTTCCTCCAAACGTCACTAGTTTTAGGAGGGATTAAGAGGGACAGAGTTAAAATATGAGTCAAAATCAGGGACGGCCCTGAAAATCAGGGACAGTTGAGAGGTATGCTGTGGGTATGTGTTGCCTTGACACATGTGATAGCTCTACATATAGGGTCTATAGGGCCGCCACCAGTCTGAACGGCCAAAGTGGAACCTGCTCTGTAGAACTGTCAGATGTACCAGGGCAGAACATACTTACAGCCATGCATAGTACAGAAATCTACATATCGGAACAAATCAAAGCGTAGTCTAGCAGCAGTATAGTTGCTTATGCTGCTACATATGACATATGATCGTGTCAGGTATACAAGACCTGTAACAAGCAACCAGTACAGACACCTACAACATGAAAAGGTCCCCTAATCAGGACAATTGCAATGGCTAGAGTATTGTCCATACCACTCAACTGTCCCTGAATGTCAGGTACATCCCTGAGTTTGACTGAAAATCTGACTGTGTCCTTCTTAATCCCTCCTAAAAGTAGTGGCTGTTGAAGGAAAGGTGGTGAATTACACTTACTGACTAATGACAATAAGTAAGAGTTATAAACAACTGTTACTTCAGAATATGTGTATTAAGTCAAATGCTCTGATTCTGTCAATGTGTCAAGTTAATAGCACTACTTTTGTAAAAGTGTCCCTGTTTTTCATGACCTGTCCCTGATTCTGCAGAAATGTGTCCCCGATTGGTGGAGAGTTCTGGTATTGTCACATGTGATGTGTGATGAGGGACTGTCCCATGCAAAGTGGGAAAGGTGTCACTCCTACAGTCTCCCATAGTGCAATTTGAAAGGTTGTCAATGTGCAATAGGTATGCAGTAGCATGACTCGGCAGACAGCTGCGTTAACATACTCAAGTCACATGTCAGCATTGCAGAGTATCGGTTCCCATGTATCAGGCAGATGGGAGCAGAACGTATGAGGAACACGCATAATATGATTACATCACTGGATAGGCCGCCGAGTCCGTACAGTCGAACAGCTGCCATTGCAAAATGGTTACACATACCCGATACTGTAGTCATGTAGTCCGATGTAATACGCATCACAAGGGATCGCACACACCCAGCGTGAGTGACAAATGTAAGTGTAAATGTCGGAGAGCAAGCGGCCGTAAGCTTGTTTGTCTACCAGTATGCCAGTAGTGCCCTGTCAAAGAAATGTGGAGTCTAAACGTGTATAAGGTGCTGTGACCAGAGGTCAGCAGTGCTTAACACTGTGTAAACCTACGCACAACAGCTCCCACCTGCTGGACTGTGCCTTACCCGGTTTGTATCCAAAGGTGTCGGCCTGTCCCCAAACAAAAAACACCCTATACGTGTGATGGTAGAAGTACCCTGTGCACATAGCTCATGTGAATTAACAATAGACCATGGCATATGTACAGACAATAGACCGCAAACACCATACAGCGCAGACATCCAACAGTATAGCAATGTACTGGCAGATATGTCCGGACCACTGGTGTGTGCATGCCTGCCATCCTGTGTTTCAGTGTGTGAGCATGCCCAGTATGACTGTTACACATGTTGTAGACTGACAATACCATCATGTGTGTGAGCATGCAAAGTATGGTCAACTGTATTGCATGTGTCACATGTCCAGATAGTTACTACTGTGTTGCTGACCCCTCAGTTCTACACAGACAGGTGGCATGCTGTGTCTGCAGGGTAGCTAATGGTCATGTGGCATTGACAGTTGCTACATGTCTGTATAGCGTGGGGGGACATGCAACCACAACTACAGTCCTACACAGTACCGTGGGTGGTGCACATGACTCTCACATGTGTAGGTGTGATGGGGGGCACAGCCAACAGTTGTACACATCTGCCACTACTGTACTGGTCTGCTGGGTACTCCATGTCAGTGTGTGGACCTTCCTAAATTGCTGGTTGGAGGGATACCAGGGTACGTCAGTTCCCAGCATTAATTACCAGCACAGTGGTGTTGGAAGTCCTATTACACAACCTACATCAAATAGCCTGGCCTGCTGTCATCTGTGTGTGTCATAGGGGGTTGGGTTCAGTCATTGGGCATATCCATAGGCCATTGTATATCATTTGTCTGTATTGGTCCACATCTGTCCAGCTGCATGGAACGTGTGTGGGCTGTACGGACACACATGATGGTCAGCCCATAATCTGCAGTGGATTAGGACACCCTGTGTACTACAGGCTACCATTGTGACCCCCTGTATGTGCTACAGAGGTCATGGTGCCACTATGGATGTGTACTGTCTGCTGCCCTAACATTTGGCCACCACAGTCACTTGTATGCTCACATACATACCATAGCAATGGGTAAGTACACTTTCTAATACAACTGCCACTTATTAGGTCAATAGACATACCCTGGTTGTGATACGGACTTGAGGATGGTGCTGGAGTGCTGCCTATGTCAGATGCACACAGTGCACCTCCCAAA
>NC_056727.1:1144395588-1144443664 GCF_019279795.1 Protopterus annectens | reverse complement strand
GGGTACAGGGATATTCACCTAGCAGTGACAATGCCGATATCATCTGTCACAATGTGCACATATGTCACACACCTCACCCACAAAGCCCATTCTGTATGTTGTTCACAACACGGAGACAGCTATTGCTCATAGGTGATGGCCATTCACATCCTTACATACACAGATGCCTCACATTTGTCTGTGTGGTATGGGCTACAATGAGGGGTGACACAACACAGTAACCCTGTTTTACTGTAGCTGGCACTGGTGTGATATGCACATGTCACTCTGGCACCTTTTGTAGTGTTGATTCTGTCAACAGGCTACTGGTAGAACACTCCTGTGACATACGAAGGTGCATGTAGTCAAACATCCGTACTGTCATCTACATCTGTACTGCTAACATCTACACTGATAATTGTTCATGGACTTGCAGACCATTCTCAGCAGGGTAATAGTGCGGTGCCACCAATTATGACTGTCGCCACCACTTGTGGGTTGATATTATCCAACATCCTATCTGTATTGTATTTTCATGCTCAGCACTTGTTCAGAACCTGTGAGCACTTCATGAGCTACTAATTAATATAGCACCCATTCCACACCATTTCTCACAAGTACACTGTCTGTCCTTACATTTTCAGCTTGCTTACAGTACAACAGCTGTTGTACATACGTAACTCACATATCTTGTGAGACATGGTTGTATATACAGGCATGTCCAACTGTCATGTACCAGTGCTATTGCCTGTCTATATGATGAATATGGTGTACATGTGGAAATATAGCAATTGTCTCATGTAGACAGTCAATGCTCACCTCCCAACATACGACACTACAGCCTGTGGGAAATGCACATATGTAGCCATGCTGGGGGTAATGCTGTCACCAACACTGACTGAACCTGACAGTCATGTGGGGATGTGTAACATTTGCAACACACTCCACTCATCACATAGTCTCACAAAATCTCCACCACCACAGGCCACACATACAAGTACAACTTGTGCAGTACCTCTCCATACTCTGTGTAGGCACCAAAGGCAGCCCCCATCACCAAACACAACAACAATAACTTATAGCCCACAGACTCATGTGTGCCCATCACATACAGCCAATAGGGTGTTATAACATACACAACACACCAGTCATAGGTGACTCTGTAGGCGGTCACACTGATGTCCCACTCAGCAGGCTACAGAAGGCGATAGTCGCTTACATCTTGCTGTCAGCTAACTGGTTCTGCAACATAACCTATGCACCCATGCCACACCTCACCAAATACAATTTGACTGTCATTCTCCATGTTAGTGTGACTGCCCTGAGATGCAACTTCACAGACTACATGTGCAGGGACATGCAATAGCTCACCGGTCTTGTAGCCCTGAAGGTATGGGCCAAGCCCTGGGGAGTATTATGCATTCATCCAGACCTGATACCACTGTACAAGACTGACTGTGTCACTTCAACAGTTGCCTATGCTTCTGCTGTCATTCCACAGGCATCTGGTATCTGTCCACTTTGACTGACATGGTCAACAAAACACGATGCTTTGGCACAGATGACCTGCACCTGTCAGCCCTGGGTGTACAGATAACATGTAAGGCTCTTCCTGCTTCTATACTGCCTGTCTTGCACACAGTTTCCAATAACATTCACCACCAGAACGGGAACAGGCAAGCAAAACATGGGGTCATGTGAAGCAATGCTTGACATCTTCATCTCTGACACATGCAGGCAAGGCACTCCTTATAATGGACCACTTCAATATCTCTGCAGTGACTGGGACCTGCCTCTAGGCTCTGCAGAGCACACCTGCAATGACAGGTTATACACAGACCACACCTTTCAGTCATGTAACCTGGACCGGCACACCCATGGCTGAGGTGTTCCCATATTCCACTATGTTGTACACACATCCTGGCTAGTTACTTAGCACAATGCATCAGAGGTGCTCCACGTGCAACTAACTGTGGCCAGAACTGCTATACACATTGTAACATACTACGGATTCAACAACATACCCTATGGTTACCAGACCTCATTTCTTGGTGTACTGGACAGTAGGGTTCAGACAGGTGCTACTGATGTAAGACTGACACTACCCCACACTTAACTGGGATAGCCACTCATGTACCGACACATTAGGCCAACGCTGTCTGGGATTCATAACCTCCACTCGGCTGGACCACCTCCAAGACCAACAATATCCTAGACATGGACACTACCAACATGTGACTGGTGTTCCACACCTGAGGTTATCCCCTCATTGGTGGATTCCGAACATATGCTAATCAGCCTTTTTATCCACATCCTGGCACCACACCCTTCATGGCATGCACAGTACAAGAGTACTACAATGCCTACTACAGACATCTTATGACAACAGTAGTTAACGTCATGACACCCGTGCAGATGGACAATGCACATACAAACACTGAAACATACCCCAGTGCACTTCATTAGCACATACACAACTGCATGGATCATGCTATTCCACACAGAGCCATGATGGTACCCACCAGATAACGGACGTCACTCTGGGGGTCCAGTTCCATGGACATAATTTGCAACAACAGGTGGAGGCTGTTGCAAAGTGGAGTACAATCCCATGGGTGGGGTAGCTCAATGGTCAGCCTCAGTAGGGCTACGGGATCCCTCATCACATACTCCGAACCTAGCTACGTAAACATTACTGCGACACATTCCAGGGTGTACCACAAGGCATTATGGAGGCCTTTTGGGACATTGTTTGGAACAACTTTTTAAGGGTCCTAATACATTTCAAACTTCATCTTTCCAGGTACTGTTCTTGACATCTATTTTTGGATTAATTTTCATTGGTAATTGTTTTACCATAATGAAGAATTTTTCTGTGACAATCATCTAACTGTCTGGATGGTGTTATTAAGTCGTTTTTTTCTTGAATACTGGACTTTAGAGAACTGTTGTAGCACAATATAACAGTGCCATTTTTTCAGGACTTTTCATGTATGTGTTCTTAGTTTATAACACGTGTATATTTCATATTATTTTGCCTAGTCGTTTTCTTTTTTATACTGGATTTCTGAGTACTGTTGTAGCACAATACAACATTGCTATTTTTTCAAGGACATTTCATGTATGGGTGCTCAGTTTGTAATATGTGCATAATTTTATTTTATTTCATTTGATTATGATGAACTAGCCATTGTTATATACACTAGGTTGATACAATATTATTGCTTATATCTGTTCATTCCTATGTTCCTACTGATTCATGTTTTGTTTCACATTTGAGTCAATATTGGTCACATATCTTGAGGGCTTTTGTTTTGTTTGCCCAGTGTTGCACTCAGGTCTTCTTTTAGAATAATTGCTGGGTATACAGTGCTGACAATAATCATCTGTACATTTATACCTTTGATAACAATTTCATCTGAGAACTGTATTGAACAATTATTGATTTCTTAATATTGTTATCTGATTTAAATAAGGTGCATAAGTGTGTCTGGCTTAAATTCATTACATATTGGTATACTCCATATGGATTTAGCCACCTCTGAACAACTGTATGTTGTGCATTACTCAGAACATTGCATTTTAGACATTACAGGCCTTTGACTTTTGGTCTGTATAGCATTTTGCCTAGGTGCTAGGGTTAATTATTCCCATATAGGGTTACATTTGCCATTTATTCTAGCTTCAACTTCTTTGTGACTCTGATTGTGATTTTCTGTTTTGGACTTATTCGTGATTTGCCAATTCAACCCTTAAGAATAAAAGAATCCTTTCAGGGTTCATTTTATTTTATTTTTATATCTTCTTCCTCCGGTTCATTGCAACTTATTGTCATGGATCTCAGTAAATTGTTATCTGGTTTATGCTCCGACAAGGATGACTTAAAATTTTTGTCATAGGAACTGAACATACAGAAAAGGTGGATTTGGTAATCATGGATCCAGTTGACGGTTGAAAACTTATTCTTTCAATTAGGTAAACAAATTAAGATGCTTAGAACAAACATTTGACACAGTAAATTGTTTAAAGCTTACCAAATACAGAATATTTCCCCTAGAGGATTGAGATGTAAAATCCAACCACTAGTGGGCACACCGGATGAAACTCTGTTGAAAGATTGGCAACAAGCACAACAGGAGGCTGCCATGATTAGAGTTAATATTTTGGCCTCTTTCTATGAGAGAACAATACAGAGTAATATTATTGAAGTTGAAAAAACATGTAACAACCTGAAACGGTTTGAACATGAGGCTAGTTTTCAGGGTTGTCTTGGCAAATTATCTAAAGAAATCTCTATTTTGGAAAATGACCTTAAGAAAAAGAAATTGCATAAATTTGCCGGGATAAGGAAGATTATGATAGGGGCAAACAATTTGATTCACAAAGGGGTGTGAGGTTTGCTCATGGTACCAAGAATGCTTCATTTATACGCAAAAAAGACCAAGGTCTATTTTAAAAAGACTGGGCCTAGCTCTATTACCTCTGGTGAGGATTCTTCGACTACTGATACTGAGACACCTAATATTGGTGATTCTCCAAATGCTAAAAGGGGTCAAGGACTGAGGTCCCTTTAGGGGAAAAACACAGGGCAGGAAGGAAACACAGAGGTCAAAAACTTAGAAGAGCTCTTCATGTCGATAGTGAAGTAAATCATTCATGTACTAATGTTTTAAATATTTCAAGTCATATTTTGACTGATGATCAATATTCCTTCTTAATAAAGGCCTTGGTTTCATACCTGGCTTTTCACTGATGAAAGTATTTTGGTTTCTGATACAATGGATTTTGTAGGAAAATTAACGTGAAATTATTTTTTCAACAACAAGATCATACTGACAATGCTCAAAGATCATCTGATTTTAGATTTCACAAATCTACATTTAACCCTCCCATGGATAAACATGTTGCTGTTTTCCAGCAGGCGGTTATAAAAGATATACACTTCAATCTGGGTTCTGTTGACACTATAAAGCATAACATGTCTAGGAAGGAACAAATAGCACTCACACAACTCAGAAATAAATTGGTTATTGTTATTATTTCTGCCGACAAAGGGGGTGCGGTGGTGGTGATGGATACTGAGTACTATGTGAATGAAGGTCTTCGACAACTTTCCAACCATCATCATTACATGAAGATGGAGATTGATCCTACTCCAGGTTTTGCCTTGGAAATTAATGAATTTTTGGAAAAGGCTGTAGAATCTGGAATTATCTCTGATAAAACCAAAACTCATTTGACGGTTAAGGATCCTCTGAAACAACAACTTTATCTACTTCCTAAGATTCATAAGTCCATTGATCAGCCACCAGGCAGACCGATTGTATCTGGCATTGGGTCACTCACTGAACCCTTGTCTGTTTTTCTAACTGAAAAATTGAAACCACTGTTAACATGTGTTAGAGCAAGAATCAAGGACACGACTGAATTTTTGCAGATAGTCTCCGAGTCTCAATTGGACCCTGAATGGCTTATGTGTACCCTTGATGTATCCTCGCTTTATACCAGCATCCCTCATTGGGCGGTATTAATGCCTTGGAATACTGGCTAAATAAAACCAATTTATAGCCCCAGGGATGAACACCTTATTGTTGTGTATGGCTGAACACATTCTAACTAAAAATGTTTTTTATTTCCAACAAAACTGCTATTGGCAACTACAGGTAATGCTATGGGTGCATCCTTTGCACCCATTTATGCTGATCTTTTATGGGCTACATGGAAGATATGATTTTATATGACCCTTTGCACAACATATATCTACCTGAGATTGATATATGGAGAAGATACCTGGACGACTGTTGGCTTATATGGAAAGGAGGTGAGGAATACCTCCAGGAATTTATTCAACATTTGAATGGGAACATCTGGGGTATCGAATTCACTGTGGAATATAATAGGAGTGCAATCAGTTATTTGGATGTCAATTTAATTCGACAGGAGGATAACACTCTTAGAACGTCCGTACACAGAAAATTCTCACAATATAATACCCTTCTACATGCTGATAGTTTTCATCCGAAACACATTATTCGGAACATACCGAAATCACAGTTTGTGCGGATGAAAAGGATTTGTTCCTCAGTGGATGATCTTCAGAGTCATCAAATGGATCTAACCAAGAGATTTTTGTCCAGAGGTTATTCTACTCGTACTATTGAGTCAGCAGTCCAATTTAGTAATGCTAAATCCAGGGATTCTCTTCTCCAATACAATACTAAAACTCATAATGAGGAATCAGATGTATGTAGATTTGTCACCACTTATGGCAGGAATATTGCCAATTTAGTAAATATTATTAATACTCATTGGAATATATTGAATTCTCATCCATTGTTGGAAGATTATCTCGGAGAACGATGTTATTTTTCCTATAGGAAAGGCAAAACTTTAGGAATTTATTTTCACACTATAAAAAACCAGGGTCATGGATCACACTCCAACTCAAAGAACACTTACTGGAGATAAACTTTCAGGCATTTATCCATGTGGACATTGCAGTTTTGTAACTATATTTTCAAAACTACTTCTTTCACTAGTAGGAACACTGGACAAATATACGACATACAGTTTTTGGTAACTGCAGTTCAGACTGGATTATTTATCTTGCCACATGTACATGTCATGCATTTTATATTGGCCAAACGTCTAGACAGTTTCGTGTCAGGATCTCTGAACACCTTGGTGACATTAGAAACAGAAGATTAACTAATGCACTATATAGACATGTTATCAAACATCCCACTGCCAAATTTACATTCACCATCATTGATCATATCATAGGAATCGATCTTTTAAAACAGGTTGGCATGATATCCTAAATACCAAAGAAAAAAGGTGGATCATTAAACTTGGTGGGCTTTTCCCTCCTGGATTAAATGATAAATTATAATTTGTAATTAACCATCACTTGCAATACGTATATGTACTCATTTCTTATCAGGTTGCATTGCTTAGGTTTTTGCATTACAGCTCATTTTAGGATACTGTGGCTGGTATTCAACACCAGAATTCTTACAACCTGACTTTTGTTTCGGGTTTATTTTTGGGCATTTACCCTTTATTGTATGTTTTTTATTAAGTTTGTTTATTATCATTGATATACCAGTATACTGTGTCTCTTTGGATTTTTTCATTATAATCTGGAGATATGCATGCAACTCAGGCTAACTTTTTTGTTTACTGAACTATGTATTTTTCAATTACTTTTGCCTTGATTGTATTTTTCAATTACTTTTGCCTTGTTAGCATTTTTGACTTATCAGGAAGTGATGTCATATAGATGCCTTAAAGAACATTATATAAGATGATGACTAAGTGCTTTTTGCTGACTATACTACTGATGAAAGCCTTGCTGCTGAAACCGGTCTAGTTTCAGTTTTATTAAACTACTTTTGAACCTTCCTTGGTGCTGGCCATTTTTCTGATTATGGAGGTATGTCAGTAGTCAATGGCAATATCCACATCTGCTCTGACATACAACAGTTACTCAGGAACATTACTCGATGTTGTGGTGACAGCAGACACTGTTTGCCTTGTTTGGTGTATGGCCTCTGACAATCGGGCGTGTACCTACCGATGTACCTAGGAAACTATACACACAGCACCAACATATGCTGATAGGTGCATGTACTGTTCAGGTGTTGACATTCCTTGTTCCAATTGCTGTTGTGTGTACAATGTTTGAGGGCTGCCTATGTAGGATTCATACAGTAGGCCACCTATACATTACAATTTACAGGTGGTCGTGTGTGTGTGCCATCCATTTTACTGTGTGTGCAGGTGGAGAGGTGTGTCAGTCCATAGGGGCCTACACTGTCAGAGTATGTGCTATACATTCCCTCTTTGCCAAGGCATAGGCATATTGGGCACACCTCCATCTGCCTACTGGGGCTGGCACAGAGTGTTTGTGGTCTGAATCCCTCTGTGCCTGTGATAGCCGTGGCAATTGCGGTGGGCTATGAGGGCTTTCACCATTTTGTCCCTGCTGCAGCTGTTTCCGCAGGATCATATTATGTAGCATGGCACATACTATGAAGATGTGGGCACACGTGCCTGGAGAGTACTGCAAGGCTCTACCAGATGTGTCCAAGCAATGGAACCTTGATTTCAGCATCCCAAACACACGCTCTATGATGATTTTGGTTTGTGCGTGTGTCTCATTATGGCATTCTTGCATGGGTGTGTGTGCATTTCTGATGGGAGTCATCATCCATGGCTCCAGTGCATAGCCAGCTTCCCCCACAAGGTGGCCATGTGGGATGTCCCCCCTGACAAATACCTGATACAGCTGTGAGGCATGCCAGATATGGGAGTCATGGTAGCTTCCAGGGCTGCCAGCACACACATCCATAATAATGCCCAGGGTATTGCACACGACCTGGCAGTTGATGGAGTGGAATCCCTTGCGGTTTATGTAGCGCCTACCATGCTCACCGGGTGGTGACTTGATATGTATGTGCGTGCAGTCTATCACACCCAGTACCTCTGGGTAGTGTGCCACATGGTGGAAGTGACACATATTGCTGGCCAACTCCTCCTGAGTTTGGTGGAAGTATATATGCTCATTGGCATGTGGTAACATGGCATCCAGGAACTGGTGTAGTACCCTGGATGCTGATGCCTGTGAGATCCCCATTATATCTCCAGTTGGCCTTTGAAAGGTACCTGTGGCTAGTATTCGCAAGCTTACACATACCATCGTGTCCACTGGGATAGGCTCCCCTATGTTGTTTCTGGTTCTCAGGCGTGGCCGGCACAGCTCAACTATTTGCTGTAAGATGTCCCTGTCCACCCTGTAATGCTCTACTATCTCCAGATCATGTAGCCCCTGGTAGGTTACCCTTGGTCTGAACACTCTTCTCCTCCACTGTGGCCTGCCGTGGTTGTCAGCATCATCCTCCACAACACCGTCAGTCTCTAACACATGGTGATGAATCACAGCTATGGCAGCTCCCAACATGTACATTTTAAAAGTTCCCCGTGTGTTTACACCTATGGTGCAGTGTTTGGGAATACACAGGTGTGTGTAGGGTGCTTTCACACTTTATACTATTGTGCTGTGAACACCGATGATGTCATAGGGTGTGTATGTACGATCGTAGCTACAGTGTATCTTATATGTTTTACTACAGGAACTACTATTGTGGTGCCTTTGGTGTTGAATTACATTTGGCTGCCGTGGATTTCCTCTTGCCCTTCCCTTTACATTTCTTCATGTTTCACCTACCATTTTCTGGCATGCATCCTGCAGCCTGCTTTCATTTGTACTTTCCTAGACCTGGCTTATCTTGCGTAATGTGTTCTATTGCCGGTCTACTGTAGGTTTGCTTTGTTTTGCTATGACAGTTCTCCTTTCTTTGCAATCCAACACCTTCCCTATCCTGTTTTGCAGGTTTCTGCGAGGAGACTTGTCAGCTGCCGTCGATTGCCCGCTGTGAGTTAATAGGTGTTAATTGCTCAATTGTACTCCAATAAACCTACTACTGCATTTCCTTCTTTTCTTCCCCTGACCTTCCTGATTGTGCTATGGTTCATGGCGCGTGCATCCGCTTACTGGGTTTTGGGCATGTTTTCATCCCCATACACATGTGCTTTCGGGCACCATATGTGCTCTCAGCTAAACGGTGCTATACCTACCTCCCCACCCCTGTCCTTCGGCTTTGCTTAGCAATGGCCAGGCCAGATTTGCATTGCTCCAATGTGCTTACAGCTACGGTGGCACACCCCACTGCTGATGTCATGTATACCTCTGAGACACTCCTCGGTGTTATAGCTCTGCGCCGTATGGTACATCCTTAATCCAGCGGGACATTTGCGATTCAGTATTACCTGCCTCATTTGCATGGCATTGACTACTAATTCATAGTTACTGCACCGAACACTGTCACAGACCCTTAGAGACCCTTACAGCTTGGTTGTGGTGTACCATGCATACCACTGAGTATTATGGTGAAATCCTGATTTGTATTACATTGCGATTTTATGACATTTGTATATATTTTCTCTGAGTTCCAGTTTGAGCACACATGCCCTGTGGTTGTACTTTGCGTTACTGTGGACATGACATTAAATGTTTTTTTTTAGGTGTTGTGCATCTTTTCTTATGCCACTGGCTGTGTATTTAGCCATTGGCATATGTTAACTTTGTAATACATGAGTCTGGTCCTCTTCCATAGCTCCGTTGTTCTGTTTGGGAAAATGTAAACCGTGTTTTTTGGTTTACATTTCCGTGGGCTTACACTATGCCTGCACCACTTCATGAATCGCTATGTACCTTCATTTGCATGGTGTGGCACTACACATGGGGTGGTTAGCATACCTAAGCCGAGGATTGCGCAGTTCTGGCGTGCGCCAGTAGAGCACGTGGAATTGGATCATACCTGAATCGCTCGATGGCCATATTTGGTGTTATACCGCCTACGCTATGCCTGCGCTTGGCGCAAGCTTCATGAATCCTGGGGCCAGTCTTTTATGCCTTGGTATTCCCATATTCATTTCCTGCATCATGACCCACAAAACATTAAAGAGAAATATAACCCTACTACAACCTGTCACTCACCTATCATAACTATACACACAAAATGGTAGATTGTATGCCTATATATATATATATATATATATATATATATATATATATATATATATTATATGTGTATGTATCAGATAAATTGTGAATATATAATAAAGTTAAGACACTGACTGAGATACAGAAAATAATTGCCACATTATGGTAAGCAAATTTGCATTTCAAGCAGCCATGTGCAGGGTGGGCAATTCAGAAAAATAAGTACTGCAACCCTGCCATGCCAAGCATTGGAGCTTGTTTGTGTTCAATTCAGAAAAAACAACCTTGGCAACATTGCCAGTCCAAGTAGCATGGTCAGGTGTGGTATATATTAATGGCCATATAATGACATGGTATTGATGTTAGTAAAATGGGCCTCTTCATGTATGGTCATGAGGGAAAAAAGATGGCAGAGTGATTCATAAACATAAATGCAACACGACAGATTTGTGCCCACAATATATTTGAACTCAACCAGATACTCATGCTTAGACTGAGAGTTTGCTGCAGCATCAGTAAATGTGTATCTGCAAAAGGCTCTTATTGCCACTTCCATGCCCAGCAGTGCATGATTTCTCCCCAGATGTGCCAGGTCTTCCAAAAACCCTTACCATTTCAAGGAATTCATGACACTGACATTGCAGACCAGTACTGTGTAGATAAAACACTAGTAATACACTCTGCAAGGTATAGTAGTCAGGAAAAAAGGTACTACAATAAAAGTAAAAAAACTTTTGGTATTTGTCACAACCCAGTGGTTTAGTGCTTTCATCCTTTAAATTCAGACATCATCAGAACATTAAAATTGTTAAAACGTCAAATTAAATGCAGTAAGTACAGAAGCACCCCACACACAATCAATAAGCATACAGCACTTTAAAGTTAAGCAGTATACCTACAAAATATTGTCATAATACTCCAAAAAGATTCAAAATTCCAATTAAAAAACAAAATAAATTACATACTTCTTCACTAGTCACTCGTAGTGTAGTATACATTTAACTACAAAGTCACTTAACCTACACCATGTTATGCCTTTGCTTAAGTTCACTTGCAATAGAAATAAATTTGTTAATGTCAGGTAGATTAGCAGCATCCAACCTAACTGCCATATCATCTCACTTTGCAACAAAATCTTTTCCAATCACCAACAAATGGGTTAACATTCCTCTGTTCAAAAATTAAAAATGTAAACTTTTCAAAACCTTCCCATACTATAGAATGGCCAGCCAGGGCACTTTTGTTATCCTGTCTCTGTATACCGTATTGGTGTTGATAAATTCTCCGGTTAAAAACATTAACCATCTTCCCAACATAGAATGCTTGGCAGCCAGTGCAAAAAGCAAGGTACCCTACCCTTTCTGACCAACAGTTATATTTTCCACCACTGACCCATGTTTTTAATCTTGTCATACAACCAACCATTATAGTTCTCCTCTATATACTTACATTGATTACATCTCCCACATTTGTGTAACTGGTGTGTACTGTGTAGACAGAGACACCTCCAAGAAGTTGCGGTCATGTGTCAGCCTTGTCTTTGGCCCCATAGGAGTAATGGAATACCTACCCAATGGCTACAAAGGTATATGTGGCTTTATGTATATTAGCTAGAAGGAAACTTCAGTGATCTTCTAGGGACAAAGTAGGGGTATCTCAGTCAACTGCCAAAATAGTATTCCATCATTTTCTCACTGTCATTCTTTAGTATGTGGGGGCACATGTGGTTCCCACACACCACAGAGGAGAGATCCAGTATCATGTAGGAATTCTGTTATATAGCCTATTTTCCTGAAGTTCTGGGGGACTTAGACTGTACCCACATTGAAATAAAGGTCCCACCTGGTGAACTAGAAAGGAGGTATGTAAAACACAAAGGGCATCACTCCATAGACTTCTATGTGGTCTGCAATGCAAAACACATCATCTATAATGTGTGTGTGTGTGTGTGTGTGTGTGTGTGTGTGTGTGTGTGTGTGTGTGTGTGTGTGTGTGTGTGTGTGGTGTGTGTAGGCTGCCCAGGCAGTTATCATGACTTCCACAGGGGGCATCTGGTTGGTGATAGCAGATATATCCTGGAACCATGGCTCATGATGCCTATAAGACATCTGCAAAATCAAACAGACCATGATACAACTGTGCCCAACTGGAAACAAGAAACATTACTGAATGTGTGTTTAGGCTGCTGAAGGGTCACTTTCACTCTCTTGATTCATCTGGTGGTGCCCTTTAGTATGTTACATAATATCACACTTAGGAAGCAGTTGCAACAGGTTAGGCAAATGTAGGGGCAGTAGTCCCCAGCATACCAAGCTGTGTATGCCGAGTCAGATGAGGAGTCATGATCATGCCAAATGGAGGTGATTGTAGAATTCCATGGCACTAGCAAAGATGCAGTGGTTTATAAATAGCTTATATAAACTACAGTAAAAGTGATGTCTGCAAAACACCAGACTGTGGTTACCTTACATAGGCTGGCAACACTGTGCAGCATCCCTGACACTCCAGTGGCATAGAAGGATAAAGCTGACACAGGTTCAATCAGAAGCTTGGGTGACTAATGGAGAGGCAGGGAGGGATGGGCATTACCATCTTGAGGGAGAGTCTGTGGATACTTCTGGCATTGATCCCTGGGGCAGGCTGGGGATGTCATTGCCAGGTGAAGTGTCCATAAATGGGAATGGGAGGGCATGACTGAGTTGAGCTGGAGGTGGAGTGAAATGTTGCCCACTCTCATTGTGTGTCTGCCATGGAATTCACCAGAGGAACTGTAAGAGAAGGAGGAAGAAAGAGGCTAGATCCTAAGTAAAAACTCCCCAGCTTGAAGTAGTGCAGTACAACCCCCCCAAGGATGCCTTTAAGATCCTCCCTGGCCCTTGCTTAAATTTTGGCAGGGCACTGGGAGTGAAATGCCAGTAGACCCAGTGAAGGATGTGGGGCACTGAGACAACTTTCAGAATGACGTGAGAAAAAAAAGAGGGCTAAGAAAAAGGCATAGGCAACCCAAGTAACACTGTAGAAAGGACAGGACACAGTTATCATCATTTTCACAGGTAGGGAAGACAGCACAGGAGTGAATGTCTTTCACAGGGAAGTATGTGAGTGCCGAGGAGTTTGAAAGTAAAACATACTTTTCTGTGAAATGGTTCTGGGGGAGGGGGATCTTTTAATGTAACATTTGTGAAAAAGGGGTGTCAGTGCAGGTGTGTATCACTCTGGGTGTTGTGGTGGTGGGAGTGTGAATCTGCAGGGACACAGCCTCAGCAGTGGTTGCAGTACTGCAGCTAGGTCTACAGGACATACAGGGCAGTGGGTTTAGCACCCCATAAATGCCCCCGTTCATGAGAGCAGGATCTACAAGGAGTTGCAATGGGTGTGCCATGACCAAGGCTAGGTGCTGTTTGACCTTGACCACTGCCTGCTATGGAACATGACACAATGCCACTATGGGCCTTGCCGCAATCACAAGGATGTCTTGTCCTGAGAGATGTTGCAGTGTAAGTGCTAACACTGCAGGAAAGGGATCTTGGTTGTCCATGGACATGTTGGATGCTATGTATGGATGTAGAAGTTGCTGGCTTCATGGGTGGCCCCTCACTTCTGGCAAGTGATCCAGAGAAAAGACATTGTATGCTTCAGTATGTGATTTGAGTCTATCCATGATATCATAAATATGGGACATGTATCCTGTAGGTCATCATTCACACACTATACCATTCTCACTATCTCTGCCATGACTGTGGTGGTACTAGTCTGTGAGTCTGTGATGGTTCTATACATACACTGGGTTATGGTGACTGACACTCCAACATCAGTGGGAAGGTGGTAACCTGCAACATTACTCACTCCTCCCCACTGTGTGGACCTCTTTGCCTAGGAACATGTCCAACACACATTGTGTTCTCCCCTGACTGTGCCTACTGATCCCCACCATCATCATCCGAGGCTGCAGATACTACAGCAATGGATGGGGCAGTTCCGCAGTGCTGCTGCTGAATAAAGAATTATGTGTGAAAACATCAAAGTACAAAGTATCCAGTGTAAATATGACCCAGCACCACATGTATACATCCAACTGAGTTTCACAAATGCAAACATGATAAAAAGTAGTACTTTATTTCATACATTGTGCAGATGACTGTGGATGGTAGACCCCTGATGCATCCATATGCAGTGAGTTAGACAGGTTAAATAAGTCTGATAATGACTAAGGGAAGCAGCGCAATTAAAGACATTGATACACAGAAATAGGCCTACATACCTGGGGTATCTCCAGTAAATTGTCTCTAGGTTCTATCTGGCACTGCTGCAACATCCATCACTATACTGTAGCACTCTACAGAAGTTCCACTCCCTTCAAATGAGGCCAGGAACTCGTATGTCTCCATGAGAAGTGTTACCTTCAAAAGACCCTACCTGTTTCCCTATCTTTCTCTGCCAGGAGTTGTGCTGTTTGCTGGGCTCCACATATAATATAACTGGCCCTGCAGGCCATTATTTCATAACCATGATTGTGGTCACCAACCACATTAATGTTTGTAAGAATATTATCCTAGACACGTTCCTGGTAGGCCTGGTCAGCTGCATGCAAACTAAAGAGCAATCCTTCATGGAGATGGAGTGCCAAGTGGAGCACCTCGTTTACTGTACCTGCAAACTTTGGCTTACCTGTGAATGTCTCAGAAAATTCACCAGTCTGCTTCAGCTTGCCTTTTTAGGCATTACTTAACCAGTGTAGAAAACAGTGGAATTACTAGCCTAATTTCTGCATGGTCCTGACAAATTCTAACACCTCCAGTGCCCTTCTCAGCCATATAACATGGGGTTTGTGTGCCTGGCAGTTATATATCTCTATCCATATTCTTTTTTAATGTCCGGCACATAGGTTTACTGAGCACATGTCCTCCACAAAACAATTATGTACCATTGCAACTGACAAAGTTGACATGACTGTTATGCAAAGTGTTAAAAATTGTTTGCTACTGAGATATGTGCAGTGTATACAATAGTCATATGTATTTACTGGAAGTGGTATCACATACTCACTGTGCAAATGTTTTGAACTGTGCTCTTAGTGTGTGCTTATGATGGTGTCTCCCATTAAGTGTAACAATCCCACCACCCAGCAACTGCTGTACTGTTTCAATCCCCATCTCAGTGCACATTTCTAAATCCAACCATAAGTACTGGCAAACATACATCTTATTATATCAACATGTTGAGTAGCAGTTAAAAGCAACTATACTACAAATTAATGGACTTGTAAAAAGTAGCACTTGCTTTGTACAAGCAGAGGTGTTTTTACTGAAGAAATCTATGGAAATATACCTTTTGCTGGTTCCATACACTGTGCTGCACAGTTTTCTTCTATAGTGCAATCAGGCTTTCTACCTACCTCCGAGCTTATATTGTGCTGATTCACCTGACTGGTCATGCCGATTGTGCTGATTAGGGCCCAACTCATTGTTTCTGAATTGCTCAGTATGTGCAATGACAAAACCTACCTAGTACTATGCTTAATTGCACTTATTGTCATGCCCATGCCTGGGTCTCTGCAGGCTGCATTGCATATGTGAGGTCCAGGTCATGCCTCTAGGGGAGGAGTGTAATTCCACACATGGCAATCTGTAAATGGAGTCAGTTAAATGTATGATTTCTTACCAGCTCATGTAGAGATACAAGACTGGCATATTTCAAACCTTAAAGTGCTGTTGTGGACCATAATAACACAATACCTATATTATTGTAGCCCACCATCCATTGTGCAAATCAGGTGCCAGTCAATGCTTGTCAATGTGCAGCAGATGGGTCACAACCGAGACCTGATTTGGATGCCAATTTTCTGCTGTTTTATCCTGAGATTCTTCAAGGTAAGACATTGTGACAGAAGAAGAGGGTAGTGCTCCTTTTAGAGCATAGAAATGGTGTGAGGAGGAGTCCATAATATTTCTTTGCCCTCTCCATAATGATTACAACCAGGGGGTCCTGTAGGAGGGCAGTAAAGCACCTCAGTATAAGAATGAGGCCTGAAATAGTTTACTCTAGACTATCTTCCATGGCACTGTCATCTCTCATATTGGGAAAAGAGTGCTTTCACCATTTCAGTGACCAGAGGGATGCAACCCCGGTGTCAGACATTCATGATTGCTCCTTTCTGAAAACAGTATGAGAAAAGAAAATGTTCTAATTTATTTTTATTGTAAAGCTTTTAATAACTGTATAGGGCCCACTGAGTAATATGAGCTCATATATTAAGGCAGTATATGTTTTGTTTGGATAATGTTTTGTGTAAGTAGAAGCTCTGGGAAATAATTATCTGATATACCCAAACACTTCTCATCTCATTACTATAAGCATAGTTTGAATTGCTGGCCATTTGTTCTATTATAATCAAGTATTTTCTGAAACTGAAATCAAACAGAGCACAGAAGTTCAGCAAATTGTGAAAGTGTGTTTTGGATACAAGACCAAAACAAAGTTTTAACATTTTGCATGACAAAGCTCCTGTGGGCATATGGCACACGTAATTAAATGTAACATCAAACAAATCTGCACGAAGAAAGTGCAACCATTAGAACAAAATTTAATTATAAATAATTGGTGATTGTGCAATATGAATTTTAAATGAAAACATTCCTTTCCCAAAGATAAAAGGATAAAGATGATTAAGAGAGTTGTATACACCCTTCCAGCAATATATACATGCACACAAAAAATGTTTATCCACCTATGAATACTATTATGGCACACTGCTTATGTGCATGCATTTGTGTATGCATCAATGTTACCTTGCAAAAGGTTCTCTTATATGTAAGCACTATCCATATGCTGGGGGCAATTTCTATCTAGCTGTTAACACTGTGATCAAAGGATAATGTATCCTTAGCAACTAGTAAAGGGAGGAAACAGTAGGGAAGCTCTAATTATAAAGAAAACCCAATCAGCAGCAGCAGTATGACAGTATCCCAGGCCTAAATAAATTCTTGAACTTATATTTCACAACAGGAAGAAAAACACTTATTTGCTGACACTGTGCAGACAAAAAACAGACTATGCATAATCATTTACCCATACTGTATTTATAACATCCAATGGGTGACATGATATGCTGGTGCAGTGAGGGTGTTACGGGATCATTTTAGTCCACTACTGATACTGCCAAATGACTACAGAAAGGAACACACTTGTTGCTGTTACTGCCAAAATGCCACAGAAAGTTTAGTCATATGTTATGAGTATCATGACTCTGTGACACTGTATAAAGAAAATATTGACAATGCAGAGGTGCCATAGGACTGTCATTTTGAGTGGCTAAAACTGCCATAGTACTGTAGGATGGATAAAACAGATGTTGCTTTAGAAGGGTGACATTAGTCCCATTTGGTTGGCATGACTGCCAAAGAATCATTTAATAATCCAAATTAGCTGTCTGTAGGATCAGATACGCAACCTCTCCTATACACACATGCACATGCGCGTGTATACACATACACACACACACACGCACACACGCACACATGCACACACGCACACACACACACACACACACACACACACACACACACACACACACACAAACCCGACACACATACATAGACGATCACATGCACACGCACTCATATGCAAACTTTATGATACAAAAATATGTATACTGCAAGAGAAACATAATATGCCACTAAGGAATGAGGCAAAGAAATAGAAACACTTACAGTATAAGAACTGCGTTTGCTTCTCACTTGAAGATAATGTGCAGTACATTACCTGTTATTTACAAAAGAAAGTTGACTCTGATTTTACTTCAAACACTGTGGAAAATGTGGGCAGATTTTACAGCAAATGGCACAATTTTTCACAATATTTTGCACATTTTAAGCATTGCAGTTAAAGTTAACAGCTTTTGTCTGGAATAAAGCAGCTATAAAATCACACGAACAGTGTCACAAATCTTTGCTTCTCCCATTCACACTTCTTCCACTAAGATCTTGATACATGCTTGATTATAATAGGGGAATTTTAGGTGGCCACCCAGGGCCCATGGCTTCATGGGAGACCATCGGGGAGGCCAGCATACAAAATTAAGTAATTTTTCCATTTGCAAGTATCTACTCATTGATTCAACAGAGAGCAGATACTTGAACATGGACAGTGACTCAACGGAGTAATGCTTAGATACAGACTGTTATAACTATAGGACCTCCAATGCCATCACCCTTATCTTGACAAGCAGGTGTGAACAGACTCAAAGCCACACTCTACTTGCAACTCACACAAGAGTCAAGATGGGATGTGAAAAATGCATTTTAATTGAGTACTTCATGTAGAGCTCCAGTTTCCTGAATCAGAAGTCACAATGCAAGTGCAATGTTTTTTTATATATCCCTGACATGTTATTTTTTGTCTGTTGTTCATGTTGACTCTATCAGAAGAGCAGCAAGGTACATGCAGGTAAGACACTGAGAGGTACACTGCAGTGAAACTTAATCTATTGGCTCTCCTTTCAAACAAGTTTTTTGTTTGTTTTTTGTCAACAACCTAGTACTCTACTGACTTCATTGATTGATTATTCATCCTGCACACTAGATTCTTACCTCTCAACCATCCAAAAATCATTGATGATTACAGTCAATCAATATACTAGCCATAAGAGTTTCTTACTTCTTTTTGCTCTGAAAATGCATGTTGAAGCAAAACTTGTTCTATTAACTTTTTAAGAAATTAGAGTAATATTTAAAAATTATTCGTGATTTTGGACCTCTGTTTATCCATTATTTTTGGCATTGTCTAGAGCAAAGAAGTTGAAAGCTATGCTAAATATGATAAAACTGTGGCTTGCCCCTGCCAGTCATAGTCCTCGGTCGTCCATCTCTAATAAGTGGAACACTGCATATTATAAAGTGAAAAATTAACAAAGTGTGAAACACTAACTAGAATGCTCACAGCATGGATAAATATATATTTTACACTTGCAAACAGTACTTTTGCTGAATTAATACCATTCAGTATTATATACCATACATATTCATACCTTTCTGCTGCTGCTTTTGCCCCATTTTTTGTCTTTAGCCTCAAAAATTGATTTTATGTTAAATCAGTAAGAATTACAGTTAGTCAGTAATGCCAGACATTAAAATGTTGATGCAAAACCTAGTGTTATATTAACTTTTAATTAATATTAACTTTTTTTTGCCTTCCTTAATTAAATCATTTCCTCAGGAGGAAACATGCACTTTTGTTTTATTAGTTTGTTTTTGATCCAGTGGTTGGCAGTGTTAGTCACATTTTTATGTTAACTTTTTAAGTGAATTATAGTACTATTTAAAACTGTCCCTGATTTTGGGCATTTGTCCATCATTACATCTTACTCTGTTTATAATTCTTGACCTAAGAGGTTGTTAGATCTGTGGCCATCTATTAAAAAAAAAGCTTAATGATGAATGTCTAACACAGCCTTTCAATACAGAATGATGTAGAACATGGACATTGTAATACTCTGAATGCAGAACATTGGTCATAATGAGGTACAGTTGGGAGGTATGTATACTGTGCTTATTTTCAGCAAGCTGGCTGTTGCAGACAAAAAAAAATGGAATGAATGTTGTTGACTAAGAAACATGATATTGAAAAGCTAAGAAACAGTGTCAGTCTTTTTTTTTCATGTTAGTGTCTTGTCTGTTTGTCTTACCACACAGCAAAAGGTGTTGCTGTTCCTTTTTTAGTTATAGCTAGGGTTCCCACCTTTTCAGATACCCAACATTATTTTATAGAAATATGAGATTTAGTAGGACAAACCATACCTACAACCATTGCAAAGGACTCAGCTTCACTTTGCTACCACAATAAAATCTCTTTCTTGCAATATTTGAGTTGTTTATGCTGTCTCATAACCTGAAGGTGTTTCATATACAAGACAGCTGTTTTATGCAATTAGTAATAAAACTTAAGAAATATGTTTGCCCTAACATCTCAGGGTGGTTGTATATTTCCATCACTTTTTTATTTTTTTAGGGCACAACTTTCTAAATAGGGACTGCCCTACATAAAGAGGAGCAGGCAGTAACCCTAGTTATACTCTACCTTGACAAGTCAGGCCAAGTTCAGATCTTTAAGCAAAGCCCAGAAGCTCAATATATCATATAACTGAAGCATTTCCTATTTTTTCCTAAATTTCACATAAAATTGTACACAAGAAAATGGCAAGATGGTTACACACTGATCAACAACTTAATTTAATTTCTTCTAGTGTGAAAAATGAAACTGGGAGATAAGGGCTAGTAGCTCTGCTAGTTTTAGTAAATTCAATCACTGGGTAGTAAGTACACTGCCTAGATGACAGCAAGTAACAGACTTAGAAAGCCTAAAAAAATCAGCTACAAAAGGTGAAGAGAAAACTCGGACTGGGAAGAATCCTGCAGCTGTTCAACCAAAAGCAGTTCAAGCTGCAGCTTTAGTGCAAAACATGACTTTCAGTAATCTAGAGGAAAAACAAATCAAATGTGTTCAGAGCTGATTAAACTAAATGAAACACTGAAAGAATATGTCAACTCAAATAACAAAAGGCTGGAATATGGAGAAGCTTTAAATAGGAAATTCTGATAAACTGATAAAACTGCAAAAATCAGAGGTTGAAATTAAGAAAACGCTGGCTGTGTATGACACTGCTCAAGAAGTGATGTTTCAAAAATGATAAAGTTAGCAGACAGAGCACACAGGGAAAACCTAAGATTTTCTGCTAAACCAGAGAAAACTGTAGGAACATATCTGTGTTAATTTTATGAAAGTACAAATATGCAAGTGGACTGCTATCCAACAGCATGATTTGTTAGCTGAAAGGGCACATTGTGTATATGCTACAAATCTGGCCATGAGAAAGCAGTCAAGACCTGTCTTAGTACAAATGCTATCATACCATCAGAAATAATTGATCCTGACAAAACTGTGGCAGAAGGGCAAAGTATTAAACAATGGAGACAGTAGAATGTTTGTGGATGTGGAAAATGATTACTCATTGTACACCAGGCAGAAGAGAAACAAATTTATCCAAGCAATTAGGGAATGTCAAGAGGCAGGTGTGAGATTCCAGCTGCTGTATCCAGCTGCCTTCAGGATATTTTTCCCTGGGGGATCAAAGTATTTTTTTGTATACAGAACAGGCTAAGGAGGAAATACAAAAGTCTGACCAACAAAAAGTAAGCCATCAAACAGTACGGGACTCTACTTCTCATTCTTCTGATAACAAAGCTCATAAAGAGACGTTGCCTGTAAAACCATTTCCAATTTCACAACAGAAAATGCTTGAGAGATAGAAAAGGTACAGGAGATGACTAGAAGAATCAAGAGTATTTTTGGACTTGAACCAGAATCTGAGAATGGAGTAGAGGTGAATAGGAAGAAGGCCAGCAATATTGAAATTAGTGATTAAATGTGAAATCATGAAGCATCAATCACATTTGTGAAATATGGCTTTAGAAGAAAAGTGGAAAGATTGGACTTTTGTTGATGTTGCTAAATTTGTGGGGGACTGAAAAGCATATACCCAACTTTATTTATTAATTTATTTATGTATTTATTTATTTTTTATTTATTTGACATTTGGTAACCAGGTTGGTCCATCTCAGCCTAAATGGCCCATTTTCAGTGGAGACCTGAGGAGAAAAGCTACAGTACACAGACATAATAAAAATTAAAAAATACTTTAAAGCAACTATGCAAAAAGAACAAAAGTATAATACAATTACAATAGGCTGGCCTTGATACAATAAGAGAAAACATACATGGTATATGAAGCATAATACACTGTTAAAAATTTCAAACCCACCTATTTTTTTATTGTATAAATGGGGAAGGTAGGAAAGAGATGAATGTAGTTTTAGTAGAGATGTATAAGAACAAGAAGATAGAAAAAGAGAGAGGTTTAGTTAAGTAAGGAGCAGATGGTTAGGGGAGGAAGTATATATATATTTACATGGGTAGTAGAAGTATATAGAATAATGGAGTTGGAAGCGTAGTGTGCAGTGTACTGTTGGTAAAGATGGATGTGGAAGAGATTATGTATGGGGTATGACTAGAGTCAAGTAGAAATTGTTTTAGCTCTTTTTTTGAAGTGCTGAAAGTGGGGGTTGTTCTTATGGATGAAGGGAGATTATTCATGTTACTAATGTCTGGATGGACACTAAAAGGAGCTACTCTGGACCCCATGGCAACACCAGAAAGTTGCTTATACAAATTGTTATCAAATTTAAAAAAGTTATTTTCTAACACACATTCCATAAGTGTGCAACAAGTGTTAATTTTAGTGTTGTTGAAATCTGTGTATCCACTTAAAAAGTCCCTCAAGTATTCTATTCCTACTGTTTGATCAATACTGGTATAAAGTGACTCTATATCCAAGGAAGCAAAATTTAGTTCACCATGTACATTCTCCAAATTGCTATCCCTTAGAAGCTCTAACAAATGCCAAGAGTCTCGTAAATAAAATTTTGACCTTTGTACAATTGGATTAAAAATGTCGTCCAACCATACAGAAATAGTTTCAGTTTTACTTTCTGAAGCTGAAATTATAGGTCTAAATTTCAAATCACCTTGCTGCTTATGTACTTTTGGTATTCCAAAAAGTTTGGCCATTCTTGGAAACTCAGTGTACAAAAAGGTGTATGTGTTATAATCAATACTACCTTCACTAAACAGGTCTAATAGATGACTGTCTAATTTTGCAAAACTTTTTTGAATGATATTTGTATCAACTTTAACATACTTATTAGTATCTGATAACATTTTGTTAATGTTGTACAAATAATCATTTTGAGTCATAATGACAAATGTTCCACCCTTGTCTGCCTTCATAATACGTTGTTCCCTGTTTTTTGCCATAGTTTCTAAAGCCAAAAACTCTCCTTCTGTAAGGTTAAAGACAATGTTTGAATTCCTGTTGATGTACCTGAAATCTTTCTCACATTGTTTGTTAAACACAGCTAATGTCGTGTTCAACAAAGGATTGTAGGTACTTTTAACATAAGTCTGTTTTTTCATTTTATCAACCAGTTTGGTGTTGTCAAAAATATACTTCAAATTCAACTTTCTACAGTACAATTTGAAATCTATAATAAGTTTAGTTATATCACATTTGTTACTGGGAATAAATGAAAAACCTTTTTTCAACACAGAGATCATGTCCTTAGAAATGACAGTGTCAGTCAAATTTAAAAAGTCCATACTGAAATTCAGTATTTCTTCTTCCCTTTCGCTCTGCCTTTGTTCCTTGTCTGGACTTTGTTCGTCCACCTTGGAGTCTTTTTTACACCTGCACTGTCCACTAAAAAAGGACCTTTAACATTGTTGTTTGTCACTGCCTCTGTGTTATTGTCAGTTTGAAAAGAATCCAAACAACCAACATTGTTGTCATTGATCAAAGAACTTGAATTAGACACTGTAACCTTAGAATTTTTACTACTGTCCACCAAGTTTGTTCCAGTGTTGCTTGTATTTGAATTCGCAACAGTGACCTTTTGTTGAACAGTTCTTAAAGTATACGCCTTGTTTGCAGCATAAGCTGCCATGTTTCTGAAGCTTACCCTGCTTTCTAGTGATGACTGACAACCTATGCCTTTTAACTTTGGCTTCAATACCTAAATACAAAGAAGCCAAAGTGTTAAAAGCTTCAGAAGCTCTGATAAGTTTGTCCAAGTCTTCCAATTCAGACTTGATGTTAATAATTTCATTACGGTAATGGTCAACAAGCAAGCCCATATACTGAATACCCGCATTGTTAAAGACTTCTACCAGTTTCAAAAATAAAGCGTCACCTTCCGTAACACAGTTCGGATACTTGAAAGTTCTAAGACCAAGCGGAACACATTTTAACCTAATATTTTCTTCCAAATATAACACTTCTAGTTGCAATGAAATTAACTTTATGGTACTCTTCTCGAGTTTGTAAATATTGTTTTTGCAAGTCTCAAAACAGTCATTGGTTGTATTAGCAGTAGCATTACCTCTATTTTGAATGTGAGAGTCTCCGTTTGCTTCTCCGATGAAAAAAGGATTAGCGTTTTCGTCAACAAAAAGATCTTTGATAAATCCACCAGAAGGAATAGTGACACCATTGCCACTATTAACGTTTTGTCGAACAGATAACGCTTCGTTTCTCTCATTACCAGACGCCAAAGCTAGTAATCGCTTGTAATTAATATTAACTTTTTTTCTGCCTTCCTTAATTAAATCATTTCCTCAGGAGGAAACCTGCACTTTTGTTTTATTAGTTTGTTTTTGATCCAGTGGTTGGCAGTGTTAGTCACATTTTTATGTTAACTTTTTAAGTGAATTATAGTACTATTTAAAACTGTCCCTGATTTTGGGCATTTGTCCAATCATTACATCTTCCTCTGTTTATACTTCTTGACCTAAGAGGTTGTTAGATCTGTGGCCATCTATTAAAAAAAGCTTAATGATGAATGTCTAACACAGCCTTTCAATACAGAATGATGTAGAACATGGACAATGTAATACTCCGAATGCAGAACATTCGTCATAATGAGGGACAGTTGGGAGGTATGTACGCTGTGCTTATTTTCAGCAAGCTGGCTGTTGCAGACAAAAAAAATGGAATGAATATTGTTGACTAAGAAACATGATATTGAAAAGCTAAGAAACATTGTCAGTCTTTTTTTTTTTCATGTTAGTGTCTTGTCTGTTTGT
The DNA here is from genome assembly GCF_019279795.1 of Protopterus annectens. Classification (NCBI taxonomy): domain Eukaryota; kingdom Metazoa; phylum Chordata; order Ceratodontiformes; family Protopteridae; genus Protopterus; species Protopterus annectens. The sequence goes on along the minus strand of NC_056727.1, from coordinate 1,144,418,427 downwards.
CTTACCACACAGCAAAAGGTGTTGCTGTTCCTTTTTTAGTTATAGCTAGAGTTCCCACCTTTTCAGATACCCAACATTATTTTATAGAAATATGAGATTTAGTAGGACAAACCATACCTACAACCATTACAAAGGACTCAGCTTCACTTTGCTACCACAATAAAATCTCTTTCTTGTAATATTTGAGATGTTTATGCTGTCTCATAACATGAAGGTGTTTCATATACAAGACAGCTGTTTTATGCAATTAGTAATAAAACTTAAGAAATATGTTTGCCCTAACATATCAGGGTGGTTGTATATTTCCATCACTTTTTTATTTTTTAGGGCACAACTTTCTAAATAGGAACTGCCCTACATAAAGAGGAGCAGGCAGTAACCCTAGTTATACTCTGCCTTGACAAGTCAGGCCAAGTTCAGATCTTTAAGCAAAGCCCAGAAGCTCAATATATCATATAACTGAAGCATTTCCTATTTTTTTCCTAAATTTCACATAAAAGTGTAGACAAGAAAATGGCAAGATGGTTACACACTGATCAACAACTTTATTTAATTTCTTCTAGTGTGAAAAATGAAACTGGGAGATAAGGGCCAGTAGCTCTGCTAGTTTTAGTAAATTCAATCACTGGGTAGTAAGTACACTGCCTAGATGACAGCAAGTAACAGAGTTAGAAAGCCTAAAAAAATCAGCTACAAAAGGTGAAAAGAAAACTCGGACTGAGAAGAATCCTGCAGCTTTTCAACCAAAAGCAGTTCAAGCTGCAGCTTTAGTACAAAACATGGCTTTCAGTAATCTAGAGAAAAAAACAAATCAAATGTGTTCAGAGCTGACTAAACTAAATGAAACACTGAAAGAATATGTCAACTCAAATAACAAAAGGCTGAAATATGGAAGAAGCTTTAAATAGGAAATTCTGATAAACTGATAAAACTGCAAAAATCAGAGGTTGAAATGAAGAAAACACTGGCTGTGCATGACACTGCTCAAGAAGTGATGTTTCAAAAATGGTAAAGTTAGCAGACAGAGCACACAGGGAAAACCTAAGATTTTCTGCTAAACCAGAGAAAACTGAAGGAATATATCTGTGTTAATTTTATGAAAGTACAAATATGCAAGTGGACTGCTATTAAACAGCATGATTTGTTAGCTGAAAGGGCACATTGTGTATATGCTACAAATCTGGCCATGAGAAAGCAGTCAAGACCTGTCTTAGTACAAATGCTATCATACCATCAGAAATAATTGATCCTGACAAAACTGTGGCAGAAGGGCAAAGTATTAAACAATGGAGACAGTAGAATGTTTGTGGATGTGGAAAATTATTACTCATTGTACACCAGGCAGAAGAGAAGCAAATTTATCCAAGCAATTAGGGAATGTCAAGCGGCAGGTCAGAGATTCCAGCTGCTGTATCCAGCTGCCTTCAGGATATTTTTCCCTGGAGGATCAAAGTATTTTTTTGTATGCAGAACAGGCTAAGGAGGAAATACAAAAGTCTGACCAACAAAAAGTAAGCCATCAAACAGTACAGGACTCTACTTCTCATTCTTCTGATAACAAAGCTCATAAAGAAACGTTGCCTGTAAAACCATTTCCAATTTCACAATGGAAAATGCTTCAGAGATAGAAAAAGTACAGGAGATGACTAGAAGAATCGAGACTATTTTTGGACTTGAACCAGAGTCTGAGAATGGAGTGGAGGTGAATAGGAAGAAGGCCAGCAATATTGAAATTAGTGATTAAATGTGAAATCATGAAGCATCAATCACATTTGTGAAATATGTCTTTAGAAGAAAAGTGGAAAGATTGGACTTTTGTTGATGTTGCTAAATTTGTAGGGGACTGAAAAGCATATACCCAACTTTATTTATTAATTTATTTATGTATTTATTTATTTGTTTATTTATTTGACATTTGGTAACCAGGTTGGTCCATCTCAGCCTAAATGGCCCATTTTCAGTGGAGACCTAAGGAGAAAGCTCCAGTACACAGACATAATAAAAATTAAAAAAAACTTTAAAGTAACTATGCAAAAAGAACAAAAGTATAATACAATTACAATAGGCTGGCCTTGATACAATAAGAGAAAACATACATGGTATATGAAGCATAATACACTGTTAAAAATTTCAAACCCACCTATTTTTTTATTGTATAAATGGGGGAGGTAGGAAAGAGATGAATGTAGTTTTAGTAGAGATGTATAAGAACAAGAAGATAGAAAAAGAGAGAGTTTAGTTAAGTAAGGAGCAGACGGTTAGGGGAGGAAGTATATATGTATTTATGTGGATAGTAGAAGTATATAGAATAATGGAGTTGGAAGCATAGTGTGCAGTGTGCTGTTGGTAAAGATGGATGTGGAAGACATTATGTAGGGGTATGACTAGAGTCAAGTAGAAATTGTTTTAGCTCTTTTTTTGAAGTGCTGAAAGTGGGGGTTGTTCTTATGGATGAAGGGAGATTATTCATGTTACTAATGTCTGGATGGACACTAAAAGGAAAGAAAAAATAATTGTATGTTAAACAATTTTTGTTCTTAATACTATTTGTATAAAACATTTCATGATATTAATTGCATGTTATATAGTAAATCATTTTTAGTTTGTATTGTATGTGATAAAGATACTAAAGTAAGCCTTTTATTCTTTCTTAAGTTTTAAGCAATTTAGGAACTGCAATGTAAAAAGAATAGAAAGGCTGGACAAAAGCATGCCTAAATTAATATGCTGTAATTTTAGGCTCGAGACGTGGGGATGGGATGTAAAAGTGCACAGATTATAACATGTAAAGTTGATATGTTTTCTCTTACTTTTGAATAGGTGAATGCCTAAATTAAGGCCTTTGGCTTGATCTAATAACAAGTTTTTGTGTAAACAAGTAAATAAGTGAACACTGAATGTAATGAAAAGTTTTCCTTTAGCAAATAAATGTCCACTGTGCCTTGAGAAGTCTGCAGCTGAGGACAATTGTACATTTTGTTCTTATGTTTCCATGGAGGCAAATTGACTACAAAGGCAGGTAATAAAATGTTTTCTAAAAGCATACAAGCTGCTGACTACATATGGGAGGGGAATAAAAATAAGACAAGAACAGACAGAAATTAATGTAAGTAGCAGGACAGGGTGTAGCATGCACCTTAGCATGAATAAATTTAATTTTAGGTTAGGTAATGTCTATTGGTGCAGCTGTCATTCTGGGACAAGTGTTCCTATCAGGAGGGTTAAACTTCATTATTTGAAGATGTACATAATTTTGTGTGATTGTTTTATGTTAATAGATTCTGGGGAGGGGGTTCTGGGGTGTGGGTTTTTTGACGAGTTTTCCTTAAAACAAAAAGTCTTGCAAAATGTGACATAGGACCAAATCATACAGCAAGAAATAACTGTATAAAAGGTCAACTTGCCAAACACTACTGGGTGAATGTAACTCATAAGCTGGAAATTGAAATTTAAAAAAGTGTCATATATAATAACTTCTTATAATAATGGCTACACTATCTATATTATTTTGGAATATGAATAGACTCACATGTATAGACAAAAAGATAAGATTAAAAAATGCAGATTGCAAATAGTAGTACTACAGGAGACAGATTTGGAAAGCAGTGAGTGCATGAATTTAATAACAAAAGAATTTCAGAATGGATATTCAGCACAGTATCAGGGACAAAGACAAGAGGAGTACTTATACTAGTTGCTAGGGGAGCTCCAGTGGTGATTCAAGAGGAAGAAAGATAATAATGTCACAGTTGTGGTAGTAAGGGGCTATTGGCAAGGGAGAAAGATTATGCTGGTATATTTATATTCCACATAAAATTGCTATTATGCAACTTAAGAATTTTTTTTAGGAGAGATAATCATCTTTCAGCACAAAATATTTCTTATGGGTGAGATCTGGAACTTCATTTGCAACAGTGTGGATATATCTGGGGGACCTAGAAGAGAAAATAAACAAAATAGGGTAGATTTCTGAAGAAATTCATGAAAATATTTGGTATGAAAGATGTGAATTCAGTAGTAAGAACTCAGAGAGAATTTATATATTATTCCCCAAGGTACAATGACTGCGCTAGAGCAGACAGAAATTGTATTTCATAGGAACTTGTGCATTTAATTGAAAGCTTTGACACACATCTGATATCTATTTCAAATCAGGTGCCAATAATAATTAAGATAAAAAATACAGGGTAATAAAGTAAAAATGAGACATTAGCACTTCCCCACCCACCTATTAATAAGAGAAAAATTTAAGGAATGGGTGGTGGAAATTATTCTAGAGTTATTAGGTAAGATAGAAATCTCTTCAGAAGTCATAGCTAGTAAGTGTGACAAAATGAAATTGGAGTTTAAAACAGGATAGAAATAAAATAAGAAAGATAGATGCCTAAGAAATAACAGAAATTATTTAGTGGAGTTGACAAAGGTTAAGGTATTGCAGAATAAGAGGAATCTCACAAAACTAGAAGTGCAGCTGCATATTCCTAAAGAGAAAATTTGGGAGCATCTGGATAATATGCATGAGTTGAAAAAGATTGTTGTTAAACAACTGTTTTTTGACAACTCCAGAGCATAAAATTTTTAGCACAACAGCTTAAGCAAGAAAGTAGAAAGGGTTTTTGCCAGGCTTAGAGAGCCTATAACAATAAAAATAATCAGAGATCCTGTAGATGTATTAGATATATTTAGGAAATTTTATGAAAAGTTGTTTACAGCAGAGTGATGTGAAGAACAAGAAACAACAGTGATGGAAACACTTACAGAAGACTTAAGTTCGCCAAGGTTATAGTTAGACAAGGTTCAACAATTAACAATTATGATGAGAGGAAATGAGATTAAAATGGTGATGTACAATCAAATCTGCAGGAAAGTGTCTAGAAATAGATGGTATTCCTGTGGAAGTTTGGGAGCTAAGAGGGAAGAAAGTGACAAAGATCTGAAAGTTTCTGTTTAGTAGTATTTTAAAAAGAGGGGAAGCACCAACATCCTGGAAGAAAGCAGGGGTGGCTGTAATACCCAAAGACACTAAAGACCAATCAGACCTAGTTTCGCATAGGCCTATTTCAATCTTAAACCATGATTACAAGGTTTTTATGTCTATAATAGCTAAAAGAATGGCAAAGGTGTTACCAAAACTGATAGATATGTATCAGTGTGGTTTTATGGAGGGTAGGCAAACATTTGACAACATTAATAGAACAATGATGATCCAGAGAGAAGCAGAATGTAAGAAAATACTGATTTTGTTGTTGGGTCTTGATACAGAGAAAACATTTGACAGATTAAGCTGGGATTGTGAGTAAGGTAATGGAAGCATTTACATTCTCTGATACAATAATAAGCTTGTTAAGGAAGATATATGATGGAGCAGAGGTGAAACTTAACATGGGTGGGTTCCTCCCTTAAGAGGTGTGTCTGAACAGAGGAACTAGGCAAGGGTGTCCTATTTCACTGTTATTTGCTTTATATTTAAAGCCACTAACAAAGAAAATAAGGGACTTAGAAATTCAAGAATGTAATTGCTATGGTAATCAAGAAAAGATGGCTTTATTTGCAGATGATATTATTTTGTATGAGATAAAACCAGAAAAGGACACTTTAGTGTTGTTTAACATCCCAAGACAGTTTCAAGTCTTTTCAGGGTATTAAATTAATGAAGATAAAAACAAAAGCTATAGCTGTAAACTATGTTCCCACTCATGAATTGATGCAGCAGTACTCATATTTATAGGGGCACGATAAAATTAAGTATTTAGGAGTATGGATTAAAAAGGATTCTGTTATGGCAGCCAAGGATATGTGGGAAGAGATTAAACAAAAGACAATACAAAAACTGAGAAACTAGAATTTCCTGCATATGGATATATATAGCAAGATACAACCAGTGAAAATAGTTTTAGTCCTTTTAGTTTTACATATTGGTCAGGCATATTTTTATCAACCAGAAGAGAAGTTGTGGGTAATAATTAATAATGAATTGAAAGAATTTAACTGGAAGAGGAAGAAGGCAAGGGTTAAGAGATACATTGATCCTTCCATTAGAACAAGGTAGTTTATGATTGCCCGATTTGAAGGCATATTTTATAGCTACACAGTTAATGCTCAAATACATAACACAAACCAAAAGCTATAATTCAAAGTGGAAAGGGATGATGATGAAAGATGTAGATTTAGGAAATAAAGAGAGAATGGCATTTTGGATATAGTGCTTTAAGGAGAATAATAACAGCCACACAGAATATTATATTCATAAAGTAGCAGAAAGTATTCTAAGAACTAAGCCAACACAATAATAGAGAAAAGAGATTTGCCAATAGGGATGACTGCCACAGAAGAGGCAAGATGGGACTGGAATATACTGTAGAAATCTGAAAATGGAACCAACATATTGGGAACAAATAACTAGATAGGGAAAGGTAATGGAATGGGAAGAGGTCAAGAAGACATTTGGATTGCAGCCTAGAAACTGCCTTCACTATCAGGGACTGATATCAAAGTATAAGCAAAGAGAAAGGGATAGGGGAGTTCTAAATGAAAGACTTGCTCTGGTAGAGTTTTAAGTTGAATCTAAAACAGCAGCTGCTCTTAAAAAAGGGATAATTGTTAGGGCACATAAAATATTGCACAATAACAATAGAAATCAATTAGAGGAGGTTAAAAAAGACTGGGAAGAGAGACTGGATAAACAGTTAATAAGGAAACCATGGAAGGACATATGTATGGTTCCCAAGTATACGACAAAGATTAGATGAGGTAGGATTTTTGCTTGGAAGTGTTTGTGTATAGATTTTAAACCCCAAGCAGATGCCAAAGAATTTTTCCTCACATAAATGACAGATATTGGAAGTGTGATGGGGAAGAAAGAGGTAGCTGGGAACATATGTTTTGGGAATGTAGTGAGTTGGCAGACTTCAAAAATTCTCCACAGAATACTCAGTCGGAAATTTTGAGTGAGCAAATGGGTGTAAGTAAGGAAATCTTTCTTGAACTTGTATGCAGGATTTCAATTGCCTACACATAGTAAGTCCTTACTTACTAAGTTTAACTTTGGTGGTTGCCAAAAAGCAATTACTAAAAATGGAAATCAAAATCTAAACCAACTGTATTTGAAGTACTGAATGCTGCAAAATAGATAAAAGAACTGGATGTGGTATCTTTAGAAAAGGGTTGGAGCAAAATACATAGAAAAAAATGGAAATTGTGGGAACAATACATGCTGAAATGTTTGGAGGATGAGTGAGATTTAAGGGAAGGCAGGAACTGAGCAATTTATGTAATGCTGGATTGAAGATAGCTATACAAAAAACATATGGGACATATGTTTGTAAATAGGAACATGTTAATATGGTTTGTTTTCTTTAATATAAATGCATGTTTGCCTATGTCTTAAGTGATAATTCAATAAAGTTGTTAAAATTGTAAATGAGAACTTGATGGGAGCTATCAGTATTTGCACAGATTAGTGCTTCACCTAATATGCATAGCCCTACCCCCCCCCCCCACGGTGTATTTCAGTGTATTTTGCTTTCTTTTTTTTTTTTTACTTTTTACAATGTGAGGACTCTAGCAAGTCCCATGGATATATCTGTAAATAAGGCAGACAGTTAATGAAGTGTGATGTAGATTCTTATTACTTTAATTTACAGCACTTATACCAAAAAAACAGCACCTGTCTCAAAACCTGAACCTACCTGTCTATAAGCATGTCTGAGTCATGTCTGAGGAAAAAGAGGAAAAGGGAGACCTCAGTGACCTACTGGAGAAGTGGGAGAGGAGTCATGGGTCACATCTGAGCCAGCCAAGTCAAACAAAGATATTAACAATTTCTACAGTTTGCTGAAAACTGAGTAACTAGACTGGGGCATCTAGGGCAGTTTGGTTCAATTTGTTGATTTGTCTGACATTGAAATCCACAGCTGCCATGTCTGGGATTAGAACTCCTACCTAACTAGTATGTCATGCTATAGCATTACGCAGTTATTGCATGCGCCACAGAGCTTATAGTATGTATCCAAGCTGTATACTTATGCAGCAGGTTTCCAGAACTTCTTTTCAAGATCTCAGCTAGGCAAAAAAGAAGGTTAAGGTAGGCTAAAGATAATTCTGGCTAGCCTTAAAGATTAAATATTCTGTATTTATGTCTAAATGTCTAAAAGTGGGCTTTGATCAATCACAGAGGTTAGCATATGCATCCTTTTGTTGTTTTGCAATAATGTTTTAATGATTTGTGATCATTTGTATCATTTTTTGTTATTCTTTATTCTGTGATGCTCCACCTCCATGTAATTTTGGACTCTATGGAGGGTCCTCTGACCTCCAATGTCACATAAGGCATTCGACTAAGGCTGTCAGTCCAGTGAATGAAGATGATTCTGAGGACCTGGGTGCTTTTTTTCTTTTGGTCTAGTGATAACTGTAACATCCAAGTTGTACATTTAACTTCTGATGCTGCAATTCTAAATCCATAAAAGCATGACCCATATCTGAGTTTGTCAGGAAGCTCAGAAGACAGAGATGTTGATGTTGATGAGGCTGTATGGGTTCATCCGTACTGTAGTGAATGCATTTGGTGAATCACAAATAGTATGGGTTCTGCTAGGATATAATACATTTCTTTTGCTGACGATTATGAAATGAGATATATAATTCATTACATTCATGTTGTGATTGCACTTACTGTTCTCACTGTTGTTTCACATAGGTGCACTGTTGTATTTGGTAATGTTCTGAGTGGTAACAATATTTGCATGGATGAAGTGTTTTTTGTTTAGTATATGGGAAGAAGTTAGTGAATGGTATGGATCTAGGACTAGATTTTGGAGATCGATTATGTGTGCATGGGAGTCATGTATGAAATATGCAGTGGAATTGTGTTAAACTTCCACATGTGCGAGTGAAAACCCACTCTGGGACATTTTGCAATATTATGGACAATTGAGTGGTATGCACAGCATGACTAACATCCAGAGCCAGCTCCAGTAGAAGGTGACCTAGGCAGTTGCCTAGTGCCAGTGGTCAGGGGGCTGCTACAACTTTTAATTTAAACAAATAAAAAAGCTTACATTTCTTCTTTAAATATTAAGGACCCACTCTGCTCCTGTCTTTAGTGGCATCTGTGCGTGCATTGTACTAATGATACATACAGTCACGTTCCAACATATTTTAGATATTTAAGCAAAGAGAACTGAGCAAGCCTTTCCTTCAGTATGGGAGAGTTCTTGAATGAAAGACAAGCACACAAACATGGTTCCTATGTGTGTGTGTGTGTGTGTGTGTGCGTGTGTGTGTGTGTGTGTGTGTGTGTGTGTGTGTGTGTGTGTGTGTGTGTGTGTGTGTGTGAAATACCCCCAGTTAGGGACGACAGGATGGTTAATTTGTTTGGCCTCAAACCCTGTACTTTTAATTACAGGAGACAAGTGCCTGAATCCACTACACTAACTACCAGACTGTCATCAGGAGGTACATTTTCAAGGTATTGGGAGTTTCAATGGAAGAGAAGTTGACTGTTGCTCATGCTAAGTCTGTTTTCAATGTGTAACTGTTTTGTTTAGCAAATGGTTATTAGTATTTGTGCTATAAAATTTGAAAACAGTGTTAGTAGCACAACAGGTAATATAGTTGCCTTTGTTACAGGAGGCTGTGGGTTCTACTCCCATACCATGTAGATAAAGTGCAGATATTCTGGTGTATTTTAAGGGGTGGTGGGGGTGCTGCACTTCTAAGTGTGTTTTCCTTTGGATAAATGCCTAGTAACTATGAACCTGTTGTTGGTTTGAAGCCATTCCCTACTGCAATGTTACCAGTTTACCATTTTTAATGTAACATGAACAATTTATTCTTCAAGGACAGTGGTCTCTGAATTTGTCCATGAAAAACTGAAATGCAAAGCTGTTTGCCAGCAGCAACCTCTTCATTAGTTATATATCTCCTTAATGTGAAATTATTTAAATGACTTTTACTTCTGCAGAGATTCTAGATTTTGACTGATATTGATGAATTGTTATGACAGAAGTTTGAGTGGCCTTTTATGGATGAAATGCACTGAAATGGATAGTTTTGTCATTATTGGTTCGTACATTTTGTTTAATTGCTTACTGGAAAAATGTTCAAGACGGAAAGTTAAGAAACACTAACAAGTAATACTGAATTATACAAGGAATAAAATTTAATACACTCAGGAAAGTGAATCAAAGAACACATGCATGTATATATGGCCCTCAAAATATGTGGAAGGGGCTGTAGATGGCGGGCTGCATGGTCCATGAATTGAAAACAGCCCAGGGCCAAAGTGTATACCATTGATATAAGGATATCAGTTAAGTACAGACACCATTGCTATAAGGATATCTGTTATGTGCAGATAATACCATTGATATAATGATATCTGTTATGTGCAGATAATACCATTGATATAAGGATATCAGTTATGTGCAGATAATACTATTGCTATAAGGATATCTGTTATGTGCAGATAATACCATTGCTATAAGGATATGTTATGTGCAGATAATACCATTGATATAAGGATATCAGTTATGTACAGCTAATACCATTGATATAAGGATATCAGTTACATGCAGATAATACCACTGATATAAGGATATCAGTTACATACAGATAATACCATAGGTTCATACTAAGCTAACCCAATTATCCTGTGTGAGACTCAAACCCTGCACCTTGTGTTTGTAAGGCAAGCACCTTAACCATTAGGCCACCCTCCCATCCCCATATCGCTTTGGTATAAGGATATCAGTTATTCCATTGTCATGCAAATCAATGGCACACAATCAGGATTACAGTCCCCACCCATTTAGAAGAGTTTTTGCAAAATTACTGTATTGTTGGGAGGGTGGCACTACAGTAAAAAATATATATGAAAGACCAAAGAATTAAAAGTAACATACCATAATGAAAATGTGAGAAATGTGATAATATAATACATGTATGGTAAAAATGAAATTCAGCTAAAAAGTTTATGCATGACTATACTAAAGTCTGCAGCAGAGATAAAAGCACTGTCAGAGATGCTGTGTGGGTGGATTGGTGTGACAAGGGAGATGATTTTTCTGAGTTTTGATACAGAATCAGAATTGCCTAGACATGATAAGGCCTTGCTGTGTCTAATTATGGTGGCTGCCAAAGAACAAATTACTAGAAAATGGAAATCAAAATCGAAACCAACTGTATTAGAAAATGTGAATATAGTAACAGACATAAAACAACTGGAACTGAGATCTTATAAAAGGGTAGGAGTACTCTACATAGGAAAACTTGGAATTTTACGAACAATATATACAGGGGAGGAATGAGGTTTAAAAGAAGGCAGGATTTCAATGAGCTATGTAATGGTTGACTGAAAATGATTGAGTAGATTATGATGTATAATGTTTGCAACTGGGAGTGTGTCAGTATGATTTGTGATGTAAAATGCTTGCAACTAGGATTGTGTCAATGTAGTTTGTTTTAATTTATATAAATGTATAATTGCTTATGTCGCAAATGATGTTTTAATAAAGATGTTTTTTGTTTAAAAAAGGGGTAGGAAATGAATAATTTATGTAATGTTGCATAGGTTGCATGATATGTAGCAATATATGTAAAGTATAATGTTTGTTAATGTTAATTTGTTAACACAGTTTGATTACTTTTGAGTAAATGGTAAATGTGTCTATGTCACAAGTGATAATTCAATAAAGGTGTTTAAAAAAAGAATCAGGAAACAGGCAGAAAGCAAAAGACATGATTATTTTGTGTTTAGTAGCATACATGCCCTAGGGATTACACAGTGGTTAGCATTGTCACCTCACAGCAAGAAGTTCTCGGGTTTGATTCTTGGTTGGGGAGCCTTCTGTGTGTAGTCTGCATGTCCTCCCTGTGTTGGCATGGGTTTCCGCCAGGTACCCCAGTTTGTTCCCACATTCCAAAGGCATGCGGTAGGTGGCTTGGACACTAAATTGGCCATAAGTGTGACTGTGCATGAGAGTGTGTGGTATGGAGGAACAGTCATAGCAGGGCTAGCCACCCATGGGTGAGAACCTTGGCACTAGATGATTGCCACTGTTGAAGTAACACCCCAACGGTCATACATCTCAACCTCTTGCTTCAAGAAATCTGGACAAAGCCTGACAAAATGGGGGGACAAAGCCCACAATTAGGGACATATTTTAAATATTGCACTTATAAACTTAGAAAGTTGCTATAATAACAGAATTTGTGTTACCATCCATTTTCTGAAGAAGATAAAGTCTGTAACTCAAATAAGTGTCATTATTTATTGACTTTAATCCTTAAATTATCCCAATGATTTATCAAAAACACAATTTTTATGAGGAACAGACTGAAATATGAGGCAAACATTTTGACATTCTGTGAAAATCTGTACAGTTGAGAGGTATGCCCTAACCCCATGTGTAAAAAATGGGGAAAAAAGAGATTTTGGATGGACTGATGCCTCAGTAGCAGAATGGTACACAAAATGGATCAGGTAAGAACCATAAAACATGAAAGCTGAAACGCAGATGGATGCACTTAAAATTGCTGTTTATGCAACTGTGTTACTAACAAATGAATCATATTCTTATGTATGGTAAGGCCAATGCAAAAACAAATATGAAACTCTGTCAATATATTTAGGTAACCAGTAAAACATGTAGGTGATAGATTAAGTGTAACATAGTCATCAAATATATACATATTATTTTGGATTCACCTTTCTGATTAATGTAAACATGTACTTAATTATCAACTTGCTTTACATTATAAAGCAAAATGTGTTATATTACATTTTAACTTTTTAGTCTTGAACATTTATCCAGTAAGTTATAAAACAAAATTTACCAAGCAATTATAAAATAATTATCCATTTTATGACACTTTAACCCTAAAAGACCACTCATACTATTGACATTACAATCTGGCAACATCTGCATTCATCAATTGCTGTCACTTTATTCATTGTATATTCCTCACATGTCTGACAGCAATAAAAATGGCCACAGTAAAGTATTACAATTTACTTTACACAAATGCACATTAATCCTGCAAAGACAGACTAAAGACTGTTTAACACTATTAACTCAGCAATATCAGGTCAGTTATATTCATAATCAATTGTCAGCACACCACTGAGTAAGCAACAACAGAACCAGCAATAAAAAAAATGTTTAATGGTTAAGTGTTTTCATCTTCACAAAAAGTACTGACTTTTTCAGAACCATGATGTTAGCTATTCTGTTACCAAAGTGTTATATAACATGACTGGCTTGATGATGTAACTACCAAACAGATCACATTTCAAAGGTACGTGAACAAGAAAAATATATTGAAGAAAAATACATTAGATAAAAAAATAAATGCATTGAAACCAGAGAATACTAAGTAACATATTCATATGTAAAAACATCAAATTGGAAAATTAAAGCAAAATGTGAAGAAATATATATTTAAAACTGCATTCAAAATTACAATTTGTCAGCCTTCATTTTCATATAACACACAAGAGACACATTCTCATTGATACCCACAGGGTGACAGGCATCTAGATTCAGCTGACATAAAGATTCCTTAACTTCTATTATCTTCTCCAGAGACCCCTCTTAGATTTGGAGTTATTCTTTGCAAAATAATAAAACTGAACTTTTAGAAACCAGTATAGCCACGTTGTTGGCTGTGCATACTGCAGATGTCTAGCTGTGGTAAAAAGATTAATAACAATAATAATGGCAGTAGTCACATATTTTGAGTTTGCTTCACACATATACTTTGTTGGTAATTTCAGATGAACTACATGAAATTATGTAAAGATCACTAGCATCACATTATAAGACCCAGATGTGCAGCACAGTTTAAAGTGTGCATGATAATGATATCAAAAGGAAAGTTGACCACCAGAGAACATATGCTAATTCAAAATGGACAATCTCTGCAAAAGTAAAAGTTATCTGACTAATTCTGCATTAAAGAAAACTTTTACTAATGTAGATATTTCTGTTGGCATACAACTTTGCATTTCAGTGCTTCATCCACAAAAGCGGTGCCTATTGCCTTTGAAGAATGAATGGTGTGTGCTGAATTAAAATACTGATGTGCTGATAATATTAACAAATATTTCCTGAATTAGATTGGCTATGCATTGGAGAATGGCTGCTAAAAATATAGCCACAAAGCAAAAAACATTTAACTAAACTCAGAAGTCTTTCAAGGTACTGCAAAATATATTACTAAAATGCAATGTATATAGTCTGTATTACACAATCCATGTCTATTAATGAATTCATTAATTCTTCAATGCAATGAATAAAGCCGAATTATTATAACTGCATAGATGTTGAAGCAGTTTTTATCTGACAACCCAGAAATCATACAAACATGAATGCTACTGCATAGGGCAAACATCTGATTATGATTCAACATACTGGCCTCATTAAATGTATTCCAACTTTGTTTCACATAAGCAGTAACCACAGTAATCTATTCTGAATTGTTTCACAAAAAAACTTAGTCCTGCAAAGCCAGAATAACAACCAAACAACAATGTTTTGTTTGCAAAGACCCCATACCCAACAATCGTATCTGTTTTGTTGTCTGTGCACATCTCAGATGTCCAATCATTGCTGCTATGGTGTCTGTTCACATATCAGAGGTATGACAGTAATACAATATAAAATAACTACACTATATTTCAGACTCTGTTTTACCTAGATACACAACTGCAAACCAAACTCTAGGTTGCCTGCCAAGATTAATTTATGCATGTCTTAAATATCTGACTAAAATAATATTAAGTAAACTACTGACCAGACAATGCATTTCAAATGCCATTTTATACAAATATACAGGTGGCTACCAGCTTCTAGAGTCCATATTTGATTACCTAACAGGAATACTTTGTTCACAAATCTGACTAATAAAATAGAAAAATAATAAAATAATGGCCCCATAATTTATTCCAAAGTCTGTTTTACATATAGTTGTTCCACTAAGAGGCCTGCTACTCCACCAAGAGGCCTGTTAATAGTGGGTTTCCACAGAGTTTGGTACTGGGACCCATCCTGTTTGAAATATACTTCTCTGAAGTTATGGGAACTGTAGAAGGCCTTTCCTTGACCACGTTTGCTGATGACTGCAAGTTGGGTACAAAAATTGAATCCTCAAAGATGTACCTATCCACTAGGAAGGTCTGACACAGACAAATAACTGGTGCTAGAACAATGGTCTAAGACCCAATGCCAAAAATGTGTGATTATACCCTTTGAGAAGACAACCACCCCTGCAAATTATAACCTTGATAACACAGCTCAAAGAACAGATCCAGTGGTAAGGGACTTAGGAACTCAGGCTGACAGTAACCTGAACTTTGATCACCCTGCAGCCATAGTAGTAAGAAAATCCTTCTACTACTTATCACAACGTATAAGTAAATGGCATCCAGATCTAAAGAAATCATAGTCCCACTATACTCAGCCCTCAGTAGACCAATAATCAAGTACAATGCACTCTTTGGTATGTACCTGACCAGTCATTTGCAACAGCTGGAGTAGCCACAGAGGCCCTTCACTAAAAAATACAGGGTGTAAATAATATATCCTACATGGCCTGCCTCAAAACCCTATCCCTGTACTGGGTCTGTACAAACTACTGAGGTATTATCTATGCCTAAACTACAAGGCATTCTTGGAGCCAGCCCTGATGGATCTACTATGCATTAGCAGAGCTAGCAATACTAGAATTACCCAATCTAAGGATCTAAACCCTGTCTGCAACATAAAACTTATTAAAAGCAAAGCACTAACAAACTGATCCAGCACATTTCAAGATTTAATTAGATTAAGCACATTCATCCCAATATCAAAGGACTTCATCAGAATGTTGACATATGCTCAAAAGACCTTTATGTCAATAAAACAATTATGCACATGACTAATCTCATCCAATAAAATTACTCTACATAAAATGCAATATAATTAATTCATACAATTATCAAACAGTTAATCAATTTGTTTAAAATAAAAAAATATATTACTTTATTAATTAATTATAGGTAAAATACATAAATTTAAACCATCTCTGATGGGATTTTAATAAACATGAAATAGATACTATATCTTTTAAATGAGGTGGAGTACTGACAAGCTTGAACTGACACCAAAATGCTCTTTTCTAGCAGCAAATCCCATAAACAAAACATAATGGAGTGACAGGTATGTGTCTCAAAGATTATTTTTCTCTGGAACAGATACCCATTCATGTGAAACAGAGCTCTTCCCTAAGCCTAATCAAATGCAGTTTGGACCAATGGATGGGAAATCACACATTCACACCTGGCTTGTCACCTGTAGCCCTTATGGACAGGGGCAATTTGTAGATGCCCTAAGGCACAGGCCTATACCAAAGCTGTTGGGGCTATATGACATTGTCAGACTTACTATTTATAGAATACCTCTTCATCAAACTCACTTTATCGAACCCCCTTTTTGTTGAACAATCATATTTTCCCAGGGAAATGAACCAGTAGTCCAACTACCAATCATAACAAAAAAGCACAAAGTTTAAAACCCAATCAGGTGGGGGGGGTTGCCACCCCATGCTCCCACATCCCCCTTAGTAAATATACCAACTCTGAGATTGCAATACAGTGGGGAAAAGGGCACATTCCCAATCATGGCCTACTGCAATTTTTCACAAAATTTTACTAAAATGATCATGCAACAAAAAGGGGTGTAGACAAAGTAAGTCAGACAAAGAGGTATTCAATAAATAGTAAGTTCAACAATGTGATATAGACCTAAAGTTGTTCTGGTTCATGGGCATTGATAATTAGGAAAGTTGGAGCATGAATGGCTACACTTAAAAAGGCTCTAGGGCCATTAGCCTAGTAACCTCATAGGAATTTATGATCCTGTGTTCAACCAGCCCACACAGACCACCATATCTGGAATAATTTGTGTACATATCTGATTAGAAAATAAAAAGAGAGAAAGAAAATAACGGTCACACAATGAATGTTAAACTCCATTTTACACAAACATACATGCTTACCAGCTTCTACACTCATGCATTGTTGCCTACCAAGAATACTTCATGCATATATCTGACTATAATAAAATAAAATAATAATGAAACAACTGGCACACAATATATTTTAAACTCCATTTCACACAAACATATAGTTGCTTTCCAGCTCTCCACAACCCATACCTTGTTGGCTGCCAGCCTACGTTTTTCATTAAATATGATTCCTGTACTCAGCAATCCTGTATATTTCTACTACAACAATTGTACTGATTCTGGAATTTCACTATCTCTTCTTTTAATCTCTTTGTTGTATTTGTGTAACAACTACCAAAACACTGTTGCATCTGTGAAGATAGGTGAAGGCTGCCAGCCTAGCCAGATGGAATTTTGTAGATAATTCTGTCATTTGTAAAGATTAATGTAAGCCACAGGCTTGTTCTCTTAAATGTGAAAAGACTGTATTGGATGTTGAACTGAAAAAAATGTAACAACCACACACCCTGCTGTAAGAAAGCTGATAAGTCAAGCATTGTGAAATTCTTTGTTCTAAAACTCGGAGCCAAGATGTCTAGAGGGAGTCATTCTGCCTATTGTTTTGATGCCAGAGTTAATGACTAGAATTTACATGTATGATTTCTTTTATTGCTCTGGCTTCCTGATGAGCTGCAAGATCAAAAGGGCTATTAACCTCTGAGATTCTGTTAGCCTGGGAACCAGAAAGAAATTATGTAATCTGAAATGAATCAGTGCTACTGTGTTATCAATTTAAGGACAGAGAGAATGAGAGCATTTTCGCATTTGTCTTGAGAACATCCAACTCACCAGCACTCTGCCTGTGTTCTAAATGTAAGTTTATTTTAGAACTGTGTTTTCTCTTAGATATAGCTAAGAACTAGGAAGATTAGATTTCTTTTTTCTGTATTGATGCCAGAACTTTTCTGCTGTATTATTTTAAGTATTTCTCCGTGATCTCTGAACTCTTAACTAGCACTGTGTAGTAATAAGTATTGTCTTGTGTGTTTTATGATTTATTATTAAATATTTTTAAACCTTTCAAATGTGGCTGTTCTGTGTAGAGATAATTTAAGCTCTAAGAGTACATTGCATGTATTTAGTGATATTGTACAAAGCCACTCCGATAGCCTTGCTGTCAGTCACACTTACCATTTGGATAATAATATTGCACAATATAATTGGACACCCTTTCATAAGGGCCTTTTAGTAGCTGATACCTATTAGTGGGTGGTGGCATGTGGTACTACCATATAGTCTGGGTAAAAGGGGCACAACTTGAGAACCTGTGCCAGCCTTCCCCAGGAGTGTCTGTGTGGTTGTATATAACTCTTATCTCAAAGTGTGTGTGTGTGTGTGTGTGTGTGTGTGTGTGTGTGTGTGTGTGTGTGTGTGTGTGTGTGTGTGTGTGTGTGTGTGTGTGTCAGCTACTTGGGCAGGGACATGAAGCACTGATTGGACAGATAGAATGCTGGAGGTTTTAGCTTGCCCACTAGGCTGAGATCTGGACCCTATAGCTGTGCCAGTGAAGAGTCTTATTGAGGACCTGGAGAGAAAGGAAAAAAAAACAGCCCCAGACTGACTGTGATCTCTGTGTGCTCTTAAGGGAAATTATACTTTAGTGTGTGTGTATTTATTATCCTTTTCCTATATGGACGCCCCTCACTGGTGTTAGTGGTGAGGATTGAGGCTCCTTGATTGCTGGGACAGGGCACGAGCATCACATATTAATTGTTTGGCAGTGGTCGGATATCCACACCACATATTAATTGGTTGGCACATACTAATTGGCTTGTAGTGGTGTGGGTATTGTGAATTTCTGTAGCTTGTGTACAGTGATCTCTGAAGGTGTTTTTGTACTGTAAATCAGCCATGCATTGAATACTCAGAGTTCAGATCACAATTGTTTTATTTCTTTTGTTAGATTAGTGAGTCAGGGAGAGCAGGCAAGCATGTCAGCAGAGGAGTATGGAAAGCTGACAAGGGGCCAGCTGGCTGAGATGTGCCAGGCTAGGGAACTGGTGCATGGAAACCTGACTAAGGCAGACATGATTGCAGCTTTAGTCACAGCTGCATCAGAAAACAGCAACCAGGAAGATGATCAGACTGGCAGTGGAGATGTACCACACTCAGAAAACAGACAGCTCAATCTTTCTGCAGAAGACTAAAAAATCCATCTGGAGATAAAGAGACTTGAGTTGGAGGCCAGGCATTTTGAAAAAGAAGCAGCTGAGGAGTCTAGAGAATGAGAACAATGAGAAACTGCGACATTTGCAGGCTGAGGAGAATGAAAAACTGCTATGCCTGGAAGCTGAGGAAAAGGAAAGGCAGCACGTAAAGGAGATGCTGACTCTTCACCAGAGTCATGGAGGCAATGGGGAAGGGAGTAACCAGACCCCAGAAGCACAAAAGGTCAGCAAATTTCTTCCGCAGTTTACAGAGGGTGATAATTTTGATAGTTTCATTCACATGTTTGAGAGGGTATGTAAACAGTATGATGTTGACCAAAGGCTATGGGTACGGTTCCTGACCCCCTTACTCCATGGTAAAGCTGTAACTGTGTTGTCTAAAATTTCTGATCAGGATTATTTTGATTATACTACTGTTAAGAACTGCTTGTTAGAATTTTTGAAGCTAACACCTGAAACATATAGGAAAAAGTTTTGTGAGTATAGACGTAAGGCAGTTGAAAGTGTGTATGAATATGTTACTGAACTGAGCACTTATTTTCGTAGGTGGGTGAGTGGATGTCAGTTCACCACTTTTGAAGGGCTGGCAGTCCTTTTGATGTGGGAACATGGCCTTAGCACTTTGCCTGAGGACATGAGGATCTGGTTAACTGATAGACAATGTGCTACTTCAGATAAGACGGGGAAGAAGGGAGACCTATACCTAGCAAGCAGGGCATCCCTGCACAGGAAAGGGACCCCAAGTACTGTCTAAAGGAACCCATGGTGGGCAGCACAGACTGCCCCAACAGAATCTGCCAGTAGCAGGGGAAGCCACTAGTCCAAGTACACATCCAGGACCTAGGGTTAAATGTTTTGAATGCAACCAGTGGGGCCATGTGGCAAACAGATGTCCATGGAGGCAAGGTGGGGAACAAAAATTAAGAGAGCCAGTAAGTGGGGAAGACAAAATGGCAATAGTAGGTTGTCTTGAGACAACAGAGGTACCAAACTACCATCCTGCAGATGTCCTGATAGGGAAGGATTTTGATGAGGCAGTACTATGTGTTAATGGAGTTACACAAGTCAGGCTTTGAGACAAGCATGTGGATCTGATAGCCTGGTGGAGACCCAGACAGACTGTATACTTGCAGGCAGGACTGGTGAGGTGGTTACTTCAGGGAGGAAGCTACTCTGTAGCAGTGAGACTGAATGTGAACCACAGCTGCTTGTGGGTACTGATATTCCCTTGGACAGAGGGACTGCAAAGGTAGAAATGAGTAGGAATACCCAGGCTGACAGTGAGGCATCACTGTCAGGGGATGCAAGACTTCCTGTGGAAGGGGAGCTGGGAAGGGTTACAAAGAGATAGTTGAGACAGGCTCAGCTCTCAGACCCTACATTGCAAGGCCTGAGGCAGGTAGCTAGTGAGGCACCTGATTCTCAAGGGAAGGGGAAATCAGTATACTGGGACAAAGGGTTACTGTATAGAGAGTGGACCCTTGATGGAGGGCTAGAAAGATGGAAGATACAGCAGTTGGTAGTGCCTAGACCCTTACCATCTGGCACTTCTAGCCATAGCCCATGATATTCCCTTTGCAGGTCATATGGGCATAAAATGTAGAAGAGATGTATTATGCAGACCTTCTTTTGGCCTGGAATTTCCAGAGATGTAACAGGGTACTGCAGAACCTGTGAGTAGTGCCAAAAGGTATGCAAGGCAGGAGACAAGGTGTGAGCTCCTTTGATGCCTTTGCCTGTGATTGAGGAGCCATTCCAGAGGGTAGCTATGGATATTGTGGGGCCTCTGAGTACCCCAAGTTCCACAGGGAAAATGTATATCCTAGTGGTAGTAGATGATGCTACAAGATACCCTGAGGCAGTGGCTTTGTCCTCCATTGAGGCAGAAAAGGTAGCAAATGCTTTGTTAGAGATTTTCAGCAGGGTAGATTTCCCAAAAGAAGTATTGACTTACAGAGGTGCCAATTTCATGCCAGACCTGCTGGCTTGTCTGTGTTAGTACTGTGGGGTGAAGCACCTGAAGACCACCCCCTACCATGCCCAGACTAAGGATCTTGTTGAGAGGTTAAACTCTACACTCAAGTCCATGCTACAGGCATTTGCAGACTAGTTTAAGAGAGAATGGGACAAATATTTTCCCCATCTGTTGGTTGCTTACAGAGAGGTTCCCAGGAATCCACAGGATTTTCACCCTTTGTGTTGCTGTATGGGCATAGGGTGAGGGGACATCTAGATTTAATTCGGGATGCGTGGGAAGGTGAGTGTGAACCCCACGAGGAATCTGTTGTGGCATATGTCCAACACTTCAGGACAAGGCTCAGGGAACTCATGGGCTTGGCCCAGGAGAACCTAGCAGAAGCCCAACAACAGAAAAAGGTATGGTATGACAGGAACAGTCAATCTAGAGAGTATGCTGTAGGGCAGCAGGTAATGGTTCTTATTCCTGTCAGACACAACAAACTGCAAGCAGCTTGGGAGGGACCCTACAAGGTGGTAAGAAAGGTAAGTGATGTTAACTACATAGTGGAACTGCTAGGCAGGAGGCAGGGGCACAAATTGTACCATGTTAACATGATGATACCTTACCATGATAGGGAGGCCATTGTGCTGAGCATTTGCAGTGGATTGCAGGAGGACTCTGATGGAGATCTGGTGACTGATCTCTTCATTGAGGTTTGGACTGACACCTCAGTGGAAGGGGTAGCAATGTCCCAGCAGCTATCTCCTACTCAGGTTCAAAAAATCCGAGCAGTGTTACAGGAGTTTGGGGACATGTTCACTGGGAAACCAGGGTGCACCCACCTGGTGCAGCACCAGGTGGATACAGGACCCCAAAGGCCTATTAGGCAGGCCCCTTATAGGGTGCCTTGGAGAGTTAAACAGACTCTGAGAGAGGAGATACAAGAAATGTTGGAAAAAGGGGTAATTCAAGAGTCCAACAGACCCTGGGCCTCCCCAGTGGTGCTAGTGCCAAAGAAGGATGGCAGCCCCAGGTTCTGTGTGAACTACAGGAAATTAAATAGTCACACAGAGGCAGGTGCTTACCTCATGCCTAGGACAGATGAGACCCTAGAGCAGTTGGGTGGGGCTAAGTATCTTACAACCATTGATTTTACCAAGGGGTACTGGCAGGTGCCCTTGACTCCCAGTGCTCAAGAGAAGTCAGCCTTTGTGACTCCTTTTGGCTTGTATGAGTTTACAACCATGCCCTTTGGGATGAAAAATGCCCCAACAACTTTCCAGAGGCTGGTAGATCACATCCTAGCAGGAGGGTTTGCCCTTACTTATCTACAGCCATTCCTGGAAAAAGCACCTTCAACATGTCAGGGAGGTGTGGGGTAGACTACAGAGGGCAGGGTTGACCATTAAGCCCCGCAAATGTCAGGTGGGTATGGCAGAGGTGTCCTACCTGAGACATAGAGTGGGGAGTGGTAAGATCAGGCCAGAACCTGCCAAAGTGGAAGCCATTCAGGCGTGGCCTGTACCTGTTACCAAAAAGCAGGAGAGGGCATTTTTAGGGACAGCAGGGTACTACAGAAAGTGTGTCCCCACTTGTAGTACCATAGCTGCTCTCCTCACAGACCTGACAAGGAAGAACAGGCTACATAAGGTAGTTTGGACCCCA
>NC_056727.1:1144375588-1144390588 GCF_019279795.1 Protopterus annectens | reverse complement strand
GACCAAGTTGTATGGTCTGTATTTGCAGCACAAGTCTATGATTAGCACCGGCTACCCTTATCCAAGAGGGTCATAGGTGACACCCCCGGGGTAAATTTACAGTCTCCCATCCAGTTGTCTAAGTTATGCTTAAATAGGGTCATAGAGGAGCTCTATTTTATGTGAATTGGGAGTTTGTTCCAGAGGAGTAGCAATCTCTGAAAGATATATCTGTTTCTCTAGCATGTCCTGTTAATATTGCAGGCTTGGTTAAGATCCCTAGAGTGAGTGAATCTTGTCCCATTTGATTTGTGGATGTGCAACATTTCCATTAGGCAGGGTCCTAGACTGCTCTGTAGGCCAGGCACAAGTCGCTTCTCAGCAGCTTATAAGATACAGAGTAGATGGACAGAGCCTTCAGTCTGTCCATGTAGGTCATATGTTGAAGGCCCTGAATTTTGCTGGTGTAATGTGACTAACACACTGCAAATCACAAGCCACTGATAGGAGTATTAACTAAACTGTAGTTGACCAACACCTATGAAAGGTCTGTTTTGCCTAAAGCAAAGCAAAACAAGCATTTTATTCTGACAATACTCTGAAAGAGGACTTATTTTCTTTTTCAAAGCTTCAGCAATCTCAAGTTTGCTTAGATATTAGGTGGCATGAGTCTGGAACCTCCACCCAAAATATCCCACTGTGTTTTCTAAGGAGAAGGAGTG
This sequence comes from Protopterus annectens, assembly GCF_019279795.1. Classification (NCBI taxonomy): domain Eukaryota; kingdom Metazoa; phylum Chordata; order Ceratodontiformes; family Protopteridae; genus Protopterus; species Protopterus annectens. The sequence continues at coordinate 1,144,389,887 of NC_056727.1, read as the reverse complement.
TTCTATGTTATATGTGATTGTTGCACCCAACTGATTTAACACTATTTTACATTGCCAACTAAGAGATCACTGCAATGTTGAGAAACAAAATATGCCTGTTTTCTATGCTGTCTTGGTAAATAAAATTAGTTTCCCTCTGTTTTGATCCAAACTACCATTATGTAGATATTATATTCTTCTTCTTGGTAATATTCAGTCAGCCACATATTCATCAGTCATGCCATGCTCCAGAAACTGTCCCACTTCCCTCTTAATTTTCCCCAATGGTTCATAGTGTCATAGGTGTGTAGTAGGCTAATGGACCTGGAGCCTTTACAAGCCTAGCCCATAGAAGTGCCCTGGCATTGTGCCACTCAACGTTAGTTCCCAGTACCTCTATCAAGTAGAGCCACTGGAGTGATCTCTGGGTTTAACTTTCTATTACCCATTAACTCATCAAGAGTTCTCTTAAAGAGGGACAGCAAGGTGCTCTGCTTGACATCTATGGGAAGTCTATTCCAGAGTACGGGCAGTGTCTGGGTGAGGAACCTGTCCCTCCAGCATGTTCTTTTGATTGTGGTAATGAGGTTGAAGTCTCTTGACTGTGTGGTGTAAAGGGATTGAGATTTATTTAGATGTAGCATTTCTAACAGAGCTGGGTCAGACATGGCTTTGTAAGTCAAGCAGAGATTACCTCTAAGTAGGTGCTATGAGACTGAGAATAGCTGGAGTCTTTTGAGTCTGTCCATGTAGGACATGTGTTTAATGCCTAGGATCCTCTTCGTGAGGTACTTCTGTAGCCTCTCCAGCTGTTGCATGTGTCTAGTGAGGTACATGCCAAATGGGGCATTATACTCGATGATTGGTCTAATGAGGGAAGAGTAGAGAGACGATGACCTCTTTCTTCCTGGATCCAAAACCCTTGGTAATGAGATGTGCCACATAGAAGGACTTTCTGACCACAGTGGCAATGTGATGGTCGAAGGAGAGGTTGCTGTCAACCTGCATCCCCAGATCTCTTCTAACACCATCAGTGGTCAGTGGTCTCCCATCAATGTGGTAATTAGTAGGAACTGAGTTTTTACCAAAGGGGTTGATGATGCATTTTTTGGCATTAAGCTTAAGGCCATGGTTTTGACACTAGTCATTGGTCTCAGTGAGGCCTTTCTGTAGGATGTCTGCATCACTTGGGGAGTTAATAATGGCTCCAAGCTTGCAGTCATCTGCAAACTTGGTCAGCAAGAGTCCCTTTGTGTTGTCCTGGACTTATGAGACGTAGATGCCAAACAGGAAAGGACCCTGGACTAATCCCTGTGGGATTCCACTCATGACTAGTCAGCATTCTGATTTGCAGTCTGCTACTTTCACACTGTGTGTTCTATCCATGAGCCAATTTGCAATGCACCTAGTGATATAGGGGTTGATGCCTAGTCTGGTGAGTTTTTCAATAATTCCCGAGTAAGGAAAGGTATCAAAGGCCTTAGCCAGATTGAGGTAGGCTGTATGCACTGTCTTACCTTCATCCACAGTCCTGGTGACTGACTCAAAGAAATCAACTAGGTTGAGCAGGCATGATCTCCCTTTCACAAAACCAAATTGCATGGGGTCTAGAGTCTGGAGATTTCCTATATCTTTGTTAATCAGGTCTATGATGATGCACTCCATAGCTTTAAATATCAGACTCATCAGGCTAATGGGGCGATAATTCCCAGAGTTTGTAGTTGCTCCCCCCTTTATAGAGAGGGATGACTGTAGCAGTGTGCCATTCAGTAGAGACAAAGCCTGAGGTGAGGCTGTGACTGTACAGGGCACACAGATGTGGTGCCAGTTCACTTTGTAGTTCATGCAGAACACAGCCAGGGATATTATCAGGTCTCATGGAAGCTGTATTCTTGGCCTTGGGCAATGCAGCTTTAACCTATGCTGCAGTAATGTTGGGTGTCTGGCATTCTTCCAGTACTGTGATTGGTCCTTTGGAGGGGGGAGTAAAGTTGGCACTGAATCTGTTGGTCAGTGTGTTGGCAATATCTGTTGGCTCAGTATAGGAGGTACCATTGTGCAGTAACTTAGAGCAAATCTGGGTATTGCTGTGGAGGTTCTTGATATAACTACATAAGGCTTTGTTATTGTTTTTAGTGTCTTCTGCAATTCTGCCTTCATAGCTGGCTTTGAAGGGTTTGATAAGGGATCTCAACTTTTTGTTGAGGCTAATAAGGGAGTTTTTCCAGTCTTGGGACTTTACCTTTTTCTGCAACAGTTTCTTCCTTCTGTTGTAGAGTTTATTAATGGCAGAGGACCACCAGATTGGCTTCCTTTTTTTGGAGGAGAGCATCTTGGTTCTGTTCCTAGATTCATAGGTTCGTAGGTGTGTACTAGGCTAGGTGCCCTGGAGCCTTTACAATCCTACCACATAGGATTACCCTGGGATCATGCCACCCAACCTTAGTTCCCAGTGCCTCTGTCGAGTAGAGCCACTGGAGTGATCCCCAGGGTGAATTTTCTATTTCCCATCCACTCATCAAGATTTCTCTTGAAGAGGGCCAGTGAGGTGCTCTGTTGGGTATGGCTAGTTCCATGCATTTATATACATGTTAGTACATTGTATTGGTGTATGATTTGGCAGTCATGCAGCTATTTTCCATTGGCATGGGTGCTATGAAGTTAGCCACCTCTGTTTTTAGGAGCCCAAAGTCAGCTTTGGAGAAGTTTTTCAAAGCGGTTACCTTTGTGGGGGATGTGGGTGAGATGTGTATTTCCATAGTGATTAGTTTATGGATGGATTTGACCAGAGAGGGATTGACTATTGGTGCAGAGCAACAGTCACCCGTGTTAGTAATAACCAGGTCAAGGATATTGCTTCCTCTAGTGGGGGTCAGAATGAGCTGGTCCAGGGCATTGGAAATGATAAACTCCAGGTAGCGTTGGGCCAGTGTATTGGTGCTTGAGTAGTTTTCCCAGTTGATGGAGGGGTAGTTGAAGTCTCCTAGTATGATAGTGTTGGGCGGGACCTTGATAGATTCCAGGGTGCTTAGGAACGTGGAGTGAGAGTCCAGGAACATGGTTGGGACCTATAGCAGGCTATGACCTAGATCGCCATCTTACCCAATGTTAGTTGTAGTTGGTAATTTCAAGTCACTTTGCACACAGAGTTTAGATGGCTATACATAGGTTATTTGCTTATTAGAAGAATGCATTTATCTTTATAAGATTATTTTAATCACAGCCTAGAAAAAATCAAAATAATTTAAGCAAAAAGTGAAATCATACATACAAATTAAAACAGCAAAAATAAGAAAAAACAGGTAACAGAAAAGTACAACTGTAATAAATACTTGCCATAATAGTAGATATTTGAGTTGTAAACAGCCACTGCAGTATTAAATCTTAACATTAGGATTTCCTTCCTAACTACCTTATTTCCTTGGAAACCAAAACCATAGTCAAAGATGGGACTGAGCTCCCCCTCCCAACTTTGTCAACTGCAAGACCATCTGCCTCTGCCTCTTGGGGGAAAGGAGAAATAAACTGAAAAATACTGTTTGGTGTGGTTCACCTGTAGGTGCCATGCAATTCAAACTTTCAGATGAACCAAGCAAGCCTTTCATTCATTTACAATCAGGAAGTGTTAAATTGGGGGGGGGGTGACAGTGATTAGTTTGGTTTGCAATGGGAATGGATCTGGATTAATGGCTTTTTCAAGTACTAGTGAGCTTTTTAGTGACTTTTTTAAGGTACAAGCAGCAGATAGGAGAGCATGTTCTGTGGGGGTTGGGAGGGTGACATTTTCACTGTTGCTACAAAAGAGCAGGTGAGTGGTTCTTTCTTCCCTTTGTTCTACAACTATCATTCAGTGTACTGCTAACTGAGGAGAGACTTTAGAGTTTGTAGAAATTGCCCTACTGTAACTGAGACTTCCTTTTTGGCTTCTTGGTTAGTCATTTTGCACTTATTCTGTTATTTACTGTTGTTAATAATAACAGTCATATTGTTGAACATGCCAGTGCACTTCTGTGGATTGTGAACTTCAACTGAAGTGGCAGCAGCCCACCCAGGTACATTATGAGAAGTCATTTATGAAGTAATAACTGTAAACAAATAATAACGGTGGTGATGACAATAGTAATAATAATAATTAATGCAGGCAAGAAACTTGAATAACTCCTTGACTATGCTGTTACTGTTTTCAGAAAAAGTTATTACAGTTTCCCTGCCTTAAGTATTTTTTCTCATTTTTTGTATTACTGCAAGTTGCCCTGAGTTTTATTAGATTTTTAAAAAAATGTAGGGAATATTACTAATTTATTTAAAAGTGTAACACAAATTAGTGTGATTTTTGTTCTAGTTCTAAAAACATTATTAAAGCTTCTTGCCTTTGTTTAAGGATTCAGTTAGCTTTTTTATTATTATTATTATTATTACTAATATTATTATTTTTCATGTTTTCCAGTTTTTGCTGTACTTCTGTATTATTGTTTGAATTGAACAAATAACTAAAAGAAAAAAAAAAACAATCCAACAGATTCTGCTTGAGAGTGGTAAACAGTTTTTGTTCACAGTTTTTACTTATATCTCTAAACCTCTTGGCTCCAGGGATAAAGCCAAAAAAGTAATGGTATCCTTTTTCAACTAATGGGTCACACATTGCTTTGTCTCACATATTTGAGATTTTTGCTACTCCCTTTGGTCACCTGCCATAATTTTCTCTAAACATATTACTTACAGCTACCACCATGTAAAATCTTTTTTTTTTAATGTACACTCTGTTGACTGGGTTAATCCCAATAGGCCAATGACCTCTTTAAAGGGAAGACCCAAGTTAGTATTTATACTGACTAGAGGAAATTTGGTCAGGGTACCACAGAAATTATCTTCATTTCTGGAGCTGCTAGATGGCATAAGAGGGTTCCTACAGCAGCAATGAAAAGGCCTAATTGAAGCAACAGCATGGAGGAGGAGAGAAACGCTATGAAGAGTTTGGTGGCAGAAAATGAGAATTTGGAGAAAAAAATTGTTTGATATGGAGCTTCAGAATGTAAACAAAGATTCATGTGTGGTGGATGTTACAAATGAGCAGAGTTTAGCTGTCTCCATGGAGAAAGAAGTAAGCAGGTCTGTTGAAATGGTGCAAATATCAGAAGTGGCACCAGGAGGGCTTGCAGCTGATGTTCTGTTAAAAATAATTGAGCAGGATGAGTCAGGTGACAATTCTGCTGTTTCATGAGGTGAGATGGCAGTTAACTTTTTCGGAAGTGCTAAGGATGACAATACGGTAAAGGAATCAGGTGATGTGGCAGCAGACAATGGAGCAGTTAAAATGTATGCTGCAGTGACAGAAAGTAAAACAGGAATGAAGTGACAAACTGAGAAGGTGTCTGGTTTTGTGTCAGCAGATAATGCAGTAACTAAAACATATACAGCAATGACAGCAGGCAGAAAAAAAGATCAACAACAATCTCTAAGTAAAACTGTTTTTAAAAAGAAAAGACCAGTTGTGAGCATAAGAACAAAAATGACACTGTAATAGACACATATATATGGGGCAATCTGGTAACTTTCTGAGTTTTAAAGCACAAGAAAATTGGTCTTATATATATATTGGGGCAGAGACTTTTTGTGACTTACACTTAAAACTGATGGACTGATGATAGCATTTCTGGAAATATGTAACAAAAGGAAGGACATTTATTCATGGAACAATTATTTGTTTTCTGGTAGCAATTTAAATGTTAAAAAATGTTACTTTGCAGTTTAGAATGATGAAATTGAAGAAGATGATGTTAAAAATGCATGCAGGGTATGTGTTAAACTGTTGATGATATTGTAAAAGTTAAAGATGAAATAATCTTATGGAATGAAGGAAAAAGAAATATATAAAAGAAATCAAGAAAAAAATTAAAGCATTACTGTTTAGGCAGAGATATTATTTACAAGTGAGAAGGGAGGAGATATCTGCATACTTGGGTAAATAGTGAAGGAGACTATTAATATAATGAGGGAAAAGAAAAATATAAAAGGAGAGGTAAAAAGAATAGAAGAACAAATTATGAGTATTGTAGTACAGCATGTGTTGCATACGTATAAGAGTAAAAGGAAGGAAAATAAGAGAGAATGGAAAGTAAAAAAAAAAAATCCAGAATGAGTTAAGGAAGAATTTGAAAATTAAATTACTGTTAGTGAATTGGATGAAGTACTCTTAGGAAAGTAAATACTGATTCAATAAATCAGGCCCAGATGGTACAGGTATGGAACTTCCAAGAAATTAATGGACTGGCAAAGAGAGTATTTTGTAAATGTACTGAATGAATGATCAAAAGAATGGTTTGTTTATGAAGATTTATGGAATGGGGTATTAAGATTTACATGGAAGAAAGATGAGAAGAATGAAATAAAACATTTGGAGACTCATCACACTAAATAACACAAGAATATAATTTTGTATGTGAATGTAGATGAGAACTGAAGGAAGGACGAGGGATATTATGGAAGAAAGTATGTTGTTTGTCTTTCGGCTTTTCCCCGGTAAGGGGTCGCCACAGCAGAACTCCGGTCCGCTAATGATTGGCAGTAGATTTTTTTTACGAAATGCCGAAGTGCCAGCTCGATGCCTAACCTTCAACTAAGGCACGCCCATTTATGCATGCATGTCTTTCGAACGCTACCCAACCGCGGGGAGGACATGCAGACTCCACACAGAAGGGACTCCCAAGCCAAGCCGAGAATCGAACGGGAGAACCTCTTGCTGTGAGGTAACAACGCTACCACCATAGAAAGTATACATGTTATAAAAGTGAAGGGATGTCAAGAACTGTTATCGGTTGTAAGTGAAATTGCGGATGATATTATAAGTAGAAGATAGGATGTGAAACTTATGGTAGCTGATATTAGCAAGGCATTTGATGAATAGGACATGATGCTTTTGTGGGATGTTATGGAGGAGTATGGGATAGATAGAATTAGGAGAGTGTGTATATCAGCATTTCAAAATAATAGAGTAAGATTCTTGGTAAATGGGTGGCTGAGTAAAGAAATATACATGAAGCATGGTATAAGGCAAGGATATCCCATGAGCAGAATATTGTTTGCATTGGTAATGAATGTGATATTGAGTGAGGTAGCTTATAAAATGAAAAATGCTAGATATGTGAGACAAAAGGATGTGGTGTTTCTGTGAGTTTTAACATATGCAGATGAAATAGTTATAGTTGTAATTGATAAAAAAAAATATGGATGAGTGTTGGTTTGTCTGAATGGACATGCAAAGGAAATGGGAATGACCCTGAATAAAGAGAAAATTAAGGGTTTGTGTGATGTAGTGAAATCTGGGGGGGTCAAAATGTTCAATGAATTAAGTGGCAACGGGAGGACTTAATAAAAGAAATGAAAGAAATATGTCTTCTATGAAGGATGTACAGATTATCATTCAGGAAAAATGTTTATCTGATGAATTCTGTATTGTTGGGAACATAGCATATATATCAAATGTTTATATGACCTAGAAAAAACATAAAAAGGAAAGTCTGCTTTTCTTTCATATGACGTTCATGATTAAACCCAGTGAAGAGAGGGTATATGAGTGAAGCTGAAGGATATAGGGGTTACTAAATCCAGCTGTTTAGTCTGATTCTTTAGACATGTTTAGAATATTAAAGTGGGTAAAGGAAGAGAATGAGAAATTAATAGTGAAAATGTTTAAATATAAGTACAAAATATTCTGGGAGATAATGAGGCTAAGAAAAAGTAAAAAAAGAATCAAATGAAGAAATTAAAACATATCAAGAGAAATGCTAAGAGGAAAATAATAACTGGTGCTATAGAGAAAGATAGAAGGATGTGGTATAATAAGGTGATAAAAGAATATTATTATGCAAATCCACAATAAGAATTACAAGAAGAAGTGATTAAAGCCATTAAAGTAAGGAAAAGTTGTGTACCTTGATAGTAGGGTGCTAGGATTTCCTATGGAGCCTGGCAATAAATAAGTTACCAGTAAAGGGAAATATGCCCTATAAAAAGAAAGTTTTAAGAGTGTGTTCCTTTTGTGGGGAGGAACAGACAACAGAGCATGTCTTTTGAAATGTAAAACAATTGGTGAAACTCTGGGAAAAAGTTGCGTGAAGAAAAAAAATGTTTGAGAACATTAACGGCATAAATGCTATAGATATGAATATGATTAAATATGGATATTATACGAACAAGAAGAAAGAATATATGAGAAGGGTAGATAAGACTTTATTTTATGTAATATGATTTATTGGGAATGAAAGACTGACATTTAGTTTAATGGGAATGGATTTTGGCAGATATATTACAAAAATTAGATTATGGTGGTGGAAGAAAAAGTGGGGGTAATTATGAAAGAATAACAATGAGAATGTTATAAGAAAAATGATAAATAGTAAAAAAAAAATAGAAATATGTATATATATGTGCCTGTAAATATGTAAATAATGTTTTTTTATATTGGATAAAATAAAGGACCCCTACTCCTTTTGATAACTGCCATGGGATCTTTACACCCACCTGAAATACCACCAATTCAGGCAGATGGAACTTCAGTTTAATGGCTCATCTGAAGGACTTATTCTTTCCTTTCATACTTTAAGGTACCTATCATACCTCTCAGCTTCTGTGATTTGTACATAGTGATATACCTGTAGATCCTAATATATGATCTTGCTCCTTTTCAGTTTGTTGACTTTCTCCATAATATTACACCTCTGTAATGGTACATAAATAATGAAACAAATGAACCAAGCTAATATAAATACCCATTGTCATTTTTTAATTGGCATCAGTGATCTTTTATTCTGAAAATTAATGTTCCTTTTGACCTTCTATGATTGTTAATGCTCAGAGGCTGAGAATAGCATCCTAAATTAAATTATATGTATCACTTGTTTATTTTGCTCTGCTTCTGACTGCAAATTAGCCTTAACACTGTGATGCACTGGGAGAGAAAGGCGATTTAAAATGTGGTGTCTATTTTTTTTCTTTTTTAATTCACACCGTAATACACTTATAATGATATAGGTAAGCTCTATGGATGCTACAACAGAAAACTACACTGTCTCTGGAAACGGATTTGTAAACCATGTTAGCTCTGTGGATGCTGCAACAGAAAACTACTGTCTGCAAAACTGGATTTATAAAATGTCTTAACAACAATAGGATAATTACAGTCATTTGTTGTTCAGAGATGGAATATGTATAAATTGTTGAACTTCATATTGCAGTGATTATATGATGACGTGCATTCACTCCAAAAGGATTTCATTGCTTGAACGTTAAGTGTTTTTCTGTACAATTATATTTCTATTCATTGCACAACTCTTATTTACTCCTGCAAATGTATTTATTTGTTTTTATCAGCATTGCCTGGCTTTATTGTCTAAGGAAATTATTCATGCATTTTTTTAAATTTTTTCTACGTCATATTTATTTACATATGGATTACTATCTGAAGAAGGACAGAGAGTATTATTTAGCACTCTAATTTCTCAACATGTGGCATACATTTACAAGGTGCACTGCTTTGCACAGATATTTGCAATAGAGGTGGTTTTGTAATTTGTATTGACTGTATTGCAGATGTATCTTGCCAGGATGAAAACAGTGGGGAATTGCACAGTTCTGCCAGCCATCCATGGGAACGTGTGTGTGTGTGTGTGTGTGTGTGTGTGTGTGTGTGAGTGTGTGCATGCGTGCGTGCGTGCGTGCGTGCGTGTGTGTGTGTGTGTGTGAGTATGTTTTATACCTCAGTTACACAGAGCTGTCAGTTAAGTGACTTGCTCATACTCAAACCCTGTACTTTGGTTACAGTATCTAAGATGCTTAATGCTCCTTACCAAATGCCAAACCTTCACTAACTTTTTTCCCCTTTGGTAAATCATGGAGGATTACAGTCAGCCAACATCAGTCATTTGAGTTTCACAGTATTTATGTACACAAAAACATTTGCAGGTATATACATCAGTTATAGCGCTCAACCTTCTTTCACCAAAATGTGGAACACTACCTGTCACAATGTTGAACAAATAAGTAAAATATGGAACAGTTACTAACAGCTTCAGCTTGGAAGTTGACAGGATGGTTAAACCATCTTAGATTCAAAAAGTTCTTTTGGTGAATTCATATGATATTTACTATGGATATCAGTTAAAAAATTCTTAACACTTGAGTGTGTGACAGACCCTTACAGTACGGAACCTAACAGGAACATCAGCTTCTAACACTCAACATGAGGAATGTTTCTCATAATGAGGTTCACATGAGAACTATGACAGTAGTTCAGGCAGAACATTTTCAGTTAAGAGTTTTGGTGCATTGTTCATTTGTGGTAGTCTGATTTCTAAAATTATAACACCATGTACTGTTCTTTAACATAATTTGTTGAAGGGTGAGTTGAAGAAAGTTAAGGAGTACATAGTTAGTAGTGTCTGCACGGCAAGATACTTAACTTTTCGTACAAGGATGAGAATGCCAGCTAGGATGGAGACATAGAACTACAGAAAGGTAGATTCAATTTGTTGGGATGTATGCTGCAGAAGTATAAATACGGTGTAAACAGAGGACCGATAATTGTATAAAAAGAAGTACAAAGTGGGTGAAGGTTTGGCAAAGGAATGAGGTAAGCAGGGCTAGCATGCATTCAGGACCCAGGTAACTCCACGTGTACGACCACACTATATCAACATGTAAACTGCTGCAGAGCTGTAGATGTACTCTCTAGGAACCAACACAGGCCAAGCAGTCAAAACAAACCCCCTTAGTGGAACCATAATATCATCAAGCTTTACAATAAAAGGAAGAAAATTTTGACTAAAAGTAACAAGAGTAAGTTGCATCATGCTAGAACCCTTGACAATGAAATAGCCATACAACTTAGGACCTTAATAAAATCCACCAAAGCTAAGTTTGAGACTAAAAGAGCCACCCAAGCCAAAGACAATCTCAAGGTGTTTTTATTTAAGTTCAGAATCTCAGAAACACAATGCAGCAGTGCACAGAGCTGATTCTGAATTATGTTACCCACACTGAAGCTGAAGATATAGCTAACCTGCTGGCCAATAAATTCAGCTCAAACTTTAACTCTCTTTCCCTTCTGTCTATCCCACAACATATTCCTGAAACTGACTCGCCTCCAGTTATCCTACAAGAACAAATACTGCAAGTACTACCAAAAGTTAAAAATACTGTATCAATGGATCCTGGCAATACTCTTGGATACATCTTAAATAGCATGAAGAACAATTTAGCCACACCTTTAATAAACATTGTTTAACCTCAGCCTCCATACAGTTTTTCTACCAAGCAAATGGAGAACAGTTATAGTCATTCTCCTACATAAGGGAGGAACTTCCATAGATTTAGTCAGTTACAGACCCATAAGTCTGACCAGCCTCATTTGCAAAGCCATGGAAAGATTAATCATGGAACTAATCAATAAGGACATAGGGGCACTCCAAACACTAGACCCTTCTCAGTTTGGATTCATCAAGGGCAGATCATACTTACTCAACTTGGTGAACTTCTTTGAAAAGGTCATCAAAAAGCCATGGATGAAGGTAAAATACTTCATCCCATAGACCTCAACCTGTCCAAGGCTTTTGATGCAATCTCCTACTCAGGCATGCTAGGAAAATTAAATAAACTGGGAATAAACCTCTACATCACCAGCTGGATTGACAAATGGCTCTCAGGATGCAGGAGATCAAAATAGGGTAAGCAACCTCCATAAAGAGACCAGTCACAATAGAGTCCCCCAGGGTTCGGTGCTGAGACATTTCTTGTTTGGCACCTACTTCTTTGAAGTAAAAGCAAATACCAAAGGGTTCTGGTTCACTAAGTTTGCAGATGACTGCAAGCTAGGAGTAGTTATTGAATCCCTGAACGACTTAGCCATCTGGCAGGAAGGTTTGTGCCAAACAATAACTGGTGCAAATATCATCGACTGAAACTAAATGCCAAAAAATGGATTATCGTATCATCTGGAAAGTTATCTACCGCAGGGAACTACTACATTGACAATATACTCCTGAGAGTTGACCTATTTGTTTGGGATTTGGGAAGTTATGTGGATAGTGACCTTACTTTCGGCTGACATGAGCCCAGTGTTATAAGAAAGTATTTCTATAGTGCACAGCTTATGAACAAATGGATTGTGACTAGATCCAGAGATGTTATTGTCCCCATTTATTCAGCTCTCATTAGGCCAAATATTTTGTATAATGCCCCCTTTGACATGTATCTGTCCAGACATGTGTAGCAACTGGGATACCCACAGAGATACCTTTCTAAAAGGAAACAAGGCCTAAACAATGTGTTTTTTATGGACTACCTCCAAGCCCTCTAACTATACTCAGTATCCTGCAGACTGCTAAGAAATGACCTGTGTCTGAGACACAAGGGATTCTCTGACTAAGTAATAATGGACCTGCTGCACACCAACAAGTCAAATACAGCAAAAAGCAAAGATACTCATTTCAGGGATTTAAATCTCTTCTACAACATCAACAGAATGGTTTGGGGTGACAGATTTATCTCAAACAGGATACCATTGCTCCAGAACAGACTCCCCATCAAAGTAAAACAAAGCCCATCCCTGTTTGTATTCAAGTGCAAGGTGGATCTATGGATGGGTAATAGAAAATGTATCCCAGGATTGCCCCTGTGCTACTAAATGATAGAGGCAGTTCCTAAATGCTTTATCCCACACATGGGTCCCCTCAAATTATCTATGGTATGATCCCAGTTATTTTCATTAGGGGTAATATAAAATTATCAGCCATGGGATGAGTAAGGCTAATCTAACACCAAACAACAAGTGTTAATTCAAGCATCAAAAGGCAAATTGGCTAAGTTTAAAATGGCCCAGAAGTAAACCTCTATTAAAGTAGTTAATAGCTTAAAAAAACACCCATTTTTAGGTTAAGTGCTCCCTCACCCCTCAAGCCTTCAACAGCTTCCATCACCTCTGCTTATTTCTTCTGACTCAGATTTAAAAAAAGTAGTCACTTTTAATACTCTCTCTCTAAAGGCTCACACAGACAGCCACTAAGACAGGTATGCACTTATGTTGTTTTCTTCTTGAGTTAAAGCACACTCTATCAAATTTATCAAGCTATGCTTCCCTGTCATGGAAAGAGTGATGCAATACACAAATAGCTCTTGACTACTATAATAATACCAAAAGCGACATTATAAATGCAAAAATGCAAATAGACATGTCAGAAAAATAAATGTTATAAGAGAAATGAAAAATCACATATAATATTATACTAATACACCGATTAAAGGATACAATAAAGACATTTCATTTATTTTTCCTTTGTTGATGAGATTAATCCCACTAGGCTAGTAGCCTTTTTCAGGGAGACCCAGGGTGGTATAGGATGTGGGGCAACTTCCCCCACTCTTTTGATAGATGTCATGGGATCTTTCTTATACACCTGAGCTATCATCAACTCATACAGATGGGACCTCAGTGTCACAAAAGAAAATACTGTCAGCCCAGCTATCTGGAATTTTGTAAATAATTCTATGTCATTTGTGAATATTGATATGACTCATACAGAAGTGTGTGTAAAGGTGTAACGTACTGAGCTAAAATGTAACTACAGCATGCTCTGCTGGCTTAGAATAGAAATGTATATAAACTATTGTAATTGTATAAATGTATATGTTTTAACAGTAGAAACTAGAACATAGATGGTTAACTTGCAAAACTTCAAGAAAATAAGTTAAAATTAAATTGTTTTATGATTGTGCTATAAAAGTTATCTCTCAGTTTTGGTTCAGTAACAGACACAATGTCTACAGCTAGAAGTTTTAGCATTGTCTTGAAAGAAAAGTAAGTACTAAGTTTGAGATGCAGAAGTGTTTTATTGTTTTATGACTTCCAGGGTCTTCAACCAGCTGAGAGATATGTATTTTTCACACAGAGATATTAAATTTTGTTAGTTTTGGACAAAGGGGGGTTATCTTGGGAAGTGACATCAGGTGACAAAAAGTGATATCATCTAAGCTAACCCAGCAGTAGTACTGGATATTAATTATAAGAACTCTCTCAGAGAATGCCTGGAATTTTGTATTTTGTCTTTGACCTGGAAACATCCAGTCATCACCACCTTCTGCACTTCTGCCTGAGCATTGTTCTGTAAGTAAGTTTTTAGGGCATAGTAACACTTTTAGATTCAGATAGGAATATAGTAAAGTGTAGCTTAGATGTTTTCTTTATTTATTTGAGACTGTCCTGCAATGTTGTTTTAAATATTTCCTGTGATTTTGAACTCTGATGTAACTGATTACTTACTGAGTATTG
>NC_056727.1:1144368088-1144373088 GCF_019279795.1 Protopterus annectens | reverse complement strand
GAGGACCAGTGAGGTGCTCTGCTTGACATGTATTGGAAATCTATTCCATATCAGTGTTAAGAACCTGTCCCTCCAGCATGTTCTATTGATTGTGGTAATGAGGTTGAGGTCTTTGGAGCATGTGGTGCAGAGGGATTAGGATTTCATTAGATGTAGCATTTCTAACAGAGCTGGCTCAGATATGGCTTTGTAAGTCAAGTAGAGATTGCCTCTAAGTAGGCGATATGAGACAGAGAATAGCTGGAATTTTTTGAGTCTGTCTATATAGGACAAGTGTTTAAGGCCTAGGATCCCCTTTGTGAGGTACTTTTGCGGCCTCTCCAGTTGTTGCAGGTGTCTGGTGAGGTGCATGCCAAATGAGACATTGTACTCGATGATTGGCCTAATGAGGGAAGAGTAGAGGAAGACAATGACCTCTTTCTTCCTGGATGCAAAACACTTAATAATGAGATGTGCCACATAGAAGGCCTTTCTGACCACAGTGGCAATGTGGTGGTCAAAAGAGAGGTTGCTGTCAACCTTTGTTCTCAGATCTCTTATAATTCCTTCTGTGTTCAGTGGACTACCATCGATGAGGTAATTCATAGGAACCGGGTTTTTCCCAAAGGGAATGACGACACATTTTTTGGCATTGAGCTTAAGGCCGTGGTTCTGACACCAATTGTTGGTCTCAGTGAGGCCTTTCTGTAGGATGTCAGCATCGCTTGGAGAGTTAATAATAGCTCCCAACTTGCAATTGTCTGTGAACTTTGTCAGCTAGAGACCCTTCGTGTTGGCCTGGACTTCAGAGAAGCAGACACCAAACAGGAGAGGACCCAGGACTGAACCCTGTGGGACTCCACTCGTGACTGGTCAGCAGTCTGACTTGGAGTCAGCTATTTTCACACTGTGGGTTCTATTTGTGAGCCAGTTTGCAACCCACCTAGTGATATAGATGATTGTGCCTAGCTTAATGAGTTTTTCTGTAATTCCTGAGTGGGGAATGGTATCAAAGGCCTTGGCCAGATCAAGATAGGCTGTATGAACCACCTTGCCTTCATCCACAGCTCTGGTGACTGACTCAGAAAAGTCAACCACATTGAGCAAGCATGATCTACCCTTCACAAAACCAAATTTTGTGGGATCCAGAGTTTGGAGATTCCCTATATCCTTGTTTATTAGGTCCATGATGATGTGTTCCATAGCTTTGCATATCAGACTCATCAGGCTAATGAGGCAATAGTTCACAGAGTCTGTAGTCACTCCTCCTTTGTGGAGAGGGATGACTGTAGCAGTGATCCATTCAGTAGGGACAAAGCCTGAAGTGAGGCTGTCATTAAACATGGCACACAGGTGAGGTTCCAGTTCACTCTGTAGTTCATGTAGAGCACAGCCAGGGATATTGTCAGGTCCCATAGAAGCTGTATTCTTGGCCTTGGACAGTGCTGTTTTAACCTGTGCAGCAGTAATACTGGGTGCCTGGTAATCTACTGGCATTGTGATTGGTCCTCTGGGGAGAGAGGGGTAAAGTTGGCACTGAATCTGTCAGCCAGTATACTGGCAATATCTGTTGGCTCGGTATAGAAGATACTATTGTGCAGTAGCTCAGAGCAAATCTGGGTATTGCCGTGTTGATTCCTTACATAACTATAGAAGGCCTTGTGGTTGTCTATACTATCTGCTACAATTCTGTTTTCTTAGCTAGCTTTGGAGGATTTGATGAGGTATCTCAACTTTTTGTTGAGGCTGATAAGGGAGTTTTTCCAGTCTTGGGACTTCATTTAATTCCGCATCAGTTTCCTCCTTCTGTTGTAGAGTTTTTTTATGGCGGAGGACCACCAGATTGTCTTCCTTTTTCTGGAGGAGAGTGTCTTAGTTCTACTGGGTATGGTGAGATCCATGCATTTGTGTACGTGTTTTGTACAGTGCATTGGTGTATGATTCGGTGGTCATGCAACTATTCTCCATTTGCGTGGGTGCTGTGAAGTTAGCCACCTCTATATATAGATATATATATATATATCTATATATATATATATATATATATATATATATATATATATATATATATGGATCTAGGACTTTTGCATGAAAGTGCCAAAGCCCGAATCCATTATCACCGAACACACTTTAACGAAAGTGCTTTTCAATGAAAAGCACTCTCGTTAAAGTGCGTAAAAAAAAAAAATCTATGTTTATGCAGGGGGCAAGCCCCCTGCACCCTCCACTCCCCCCCTACTTAAATATTCTCAAGCTGAGATCTCACTACAGTGGGGAAAAGGGAATTCTCCCTTACCCGCACCGTAGTACGATCTCCGGAACAGGCATACTTAAGCGAAAGTGCTTTTTCGGTGAAAAGCACTTTCTCGTAAATATGCCCCACCGATAATCATTCGGTGGAAAGTGCATTTTTGGGTCTGTATGGATCCTATATATATATATATATGTATATATATATATATATATATATATATATATATATATATATATATATATATATACGTGTGTGTGTGTGTGTGTGTGTGTGTGTGTGTGTGTGTGTGTGTGTGTTTGTGTGTGTGTCTGTGTGTGTGTGGTTCTACTATTAATAGATGATCCACGCAAACAATGACACACGAATATCGACAAAAGCGCATCATCACACTATTCTGCATGCCCTAAGGCTAATCCCTGGAACATGCAAAACCAAAAAAAGAGTGCATTTGTGCAGGGGTCATAGATAGTGTTGACCAAAGTAAGTTGATCATAAGCAGGTTGATCTTAACCATGACTGACCAATTTTATAGAAACCACACACACACACATACACACACACACACACACACACACACACACACACACACACACACACACATACACACACACAAACACAAATATGTTTACATACATATGTGTGTGTGTGTGTGTGTGTGTGTGTGTGTGTGTGTGTGTGTGTGTGTGTGTGTGTGTGTGTGTGTGTGTGTGTGTGTGTGTGTGTGTGTGTGTGTGTATATACATATATATGTATATATATATATATATATATAGATATATATATATATATATATATATATATATATATATATATATATATATATATATATATATATATATATATATATGGGTCTACCTGATAACACTGACACGCCAAAACACCGACAACGAAATAACCGACACGACAAAACTGAAAGTTCAAAAACACGAAACTTCACATGCCTGACAAACCACAATCCTGACAATCAACAAAACAAATACCTTTCCCAATAAGCACACACACAAGACAAGCACACCAAAAACCTTACAAACCTACACTAAACCTTACATACACAACTATCTATGCACTAACCTTAACCCAAACCCTAACCCTAAGGTCCGTCACTATCGTACACTTACCTTACCTGCACCCTAACCCTAACTCACTTAATCCACCCCTAACCCTTAAGTCTGTCACTATCGCACACTTAACTTACCCGCACCCTAACCCTAACTCAATTAATCTGCCCCTAAACCTTAATTCCGTCACTATCGCACACTTACCTTACCCACACCCTAACTCTAACTCACTTAACCCGCCCCTAAACCTAAAGTCCGTCACTATTGCACACTTACCTGACCCGCACCCTACCCTAATGTCTGTCACTATCACACACTTACCTTACCCACACCCTAACCCTAACGTCCATCCCTTTTGCACACTTACCTTAACATGTTGGTGTTCTCAGCGACGGGATTCTCAACTGTCGGTCTTCTCCGTTGTCGATCTTCCGGTGTCTGTTATCTCATTGTGGTTCTTCTCAGCTTTTGGCGTATTCAGGTAGACCCATAGATATAAATATATATATATATATATATATAGGTTTACTATTGTTTATTTGAATGGAAAAACATTTTCCGTTCAAATAAATGAATAGTAATACCGTAAGTAAAAAAAAAAAAACTAACGTTGACAATGTCGAACCAAATGCTCGACGCATTTGACTCAACATTGTTGTCGAAACCACCACATGATAGCCATATAGGAGCTGATGTAAATCAAACTCCTATACGAAAAATCATGTTTCTGCAGGGGGCAAGCCCCCCCCTGCACCCCCCTACTTATATATTCTAACTCCGAGCTTGCACTACAGTGGTGATGCGGGTGAATTTCCACTCCCCACTGTACCGTGATCTCCATGCAGATAGTCGACTTACACTTATGTGAATGCAGTAATGCATTCGCATAAGAGCAGTCGACTATCTGGTGCACAAATGTTTGTGCGATCGACATTCTGATTTTCGGCACATTGCAGCTGACAGAATGTCGTTCACACAAACAATAGTAAAATGTATACCTATATATATATAGATATATATATATATATATATATATATATATATATATATATATATATATATATATATATATTCCTGCAATGTTGGCAAACAGCATTTTTTTGTTTTGTTGAGTGCATGGTATTCAAATTAAAGTAATTAAAAGGCAGCATATTGATGGACTAATATGTTTACAGAATGCTGACAGCAGCAAGATAACAGAATACCCAGGCAAGGTAATTTCACTTTTCCCACAGAATTGTGCACGATTTCATAGTTAATTTAGTTAGTATATATTAGTGGAACTATGGGGGAAACAGTTTGCCACAAGGAGGGTGCAGGGGAGTGGGCTTGCCTCACAAAAAGAAACACTTAAATGGAGATTTTTTAATGTCTCTGTCTTGTGATGTATTTTTATTTGAAAGATGGAGTTCAAAGAAAGTGACTTTTGATGGATTACCATGAACCCATATATATAAGATCTATACGAGAACAACAAACCACTTTACATCAATGAGCATTTCATCAAAAGTAAGCCTACAGAGAACCAGAAGAAACCTGTCAAACTGCCTGTAATCCCAGATCCTCTATATCTAACTGCCAAATTCTCCTCACATAGATAACACTTCCACAGCCAAGTTCTACTAAACTACTTAGCCTTCCCAGAACTGTGACTCTGACACCAAATCTTTTCCTGTTCCATAACTTTAAAGTTCCCAATTCCTTCCTAA
>NC_056727.1:1144233088-1144365588 GCF_019279795.1 Protopterus annectens | reverse complement strand
GCAAAATGTAAGACTGAAAAATACTGACCCAAAAAGACCTACAAACAGCAAACAAAAGCAAACTCGCACACACACATTCTGCAGTCCCTCACACACACACACACACACACACACACACACACACACACACACACACACACACACACACATATCAGCACACTCACATACACTCAAACTCCCACATACAACCCCGGACATTACGTAGTGTAAAGCCATAACCGCAAATTCGGCGGAATGAAACATCGACATTCAGAATATGACAAAGCACCTGTAATGCTTTATTCACACTCAGACAGGCTAAGAATAAGTAAATCACAGCAACAACCATCTATGCACTCAACAGTGTTTACTATCATTACTGTTATGTACCAGGAACATCCATTTATCTAAACAGGCCTTTACATTTTACCATTCCTCCTTAGAATCAGGTGGGACAGATAGAAGACAGTAGATAATAGGTCAGATATAAACAGGCATAAGTCATCTGCTGGAGGATTCCTTGGGTTTTAGGTAGTTCTCAAAATATTTGTTTTAGCAGTTTTAAATCCAGTACATATAATATCAAGGAAAGTGTGGAAATATTGCCTGATACCCGACTACAATATTATTTCTTGTGAGATACAATTTCCTATTTTAACTGCATTATATATATATTTTTGCTTCTCTAAGAAGCTTGCCCATTGACCACTACTGACACCCAAATGGCCCATTCATTCTGGAAGCATGAGAGGAAGGCATTCCTAGGCTGGGCGAGAGCAAAACAGCCTTCTCTCCCTCAATAGCTCTGCTTAGCCCACTATTGCATTCCTCCAAAGGAAAGCATGCCCAGGCATGTTTGATTTCCCTTAGTTTACTGGTCCCAGACACCATGACTATGCTGGTTCAGCTGACTTGAACTCCACTAGGTAGCACCTACTCCTCCCACTAAGTGTGACCATTCAGGCAAACCAAGCTTCCTCCCTTCCCTTAGGATGAGCAAGCTGGTAGTGGCCACTCCCTTCTATGCTTCTTCCCTGGCCAGCTCCTACACGTGTCTATGCCAGTCACTGAACTCAGGTCACCTGGATCATAGTCAAGGCTTTATTGCCCTCTGCCATGTAGCTGGGTATTAAGTGTAGTGGATGCTATTGAATAGATTTGCCGTAAGCTGGTACCTGTAGCTTTGGACAATTCCAGGTGCTATCATACTTGGAATAAGTATCTCTGGAGTTTGTTAAAGACTTTTTTTGTATTGAACACAGCTGTTGAGATTGACATTCTATGTATATTTATAACATTTTTTTTACAGAAAAGACTTGTAATACTGTATGTATTTTATCTATCTCTTATAACTGCCAATTGATTTTTGCAGACTAGACCTGGGAGAATAAGTTGCAATCTTTTCATCAATAGTCACAGTTCAGAAGAGGAATACTTCAGTCGGACTTAGCAGAGTGCTAGATCTTTGTTTAGCTTCAGTATCAAGGCCACATATATCTGTCTCCATGAAGATGGCGGTTCCAGCACTGATGCGATTTGGAGTATCCTATATTATAGATCTTGACAGGTTATACTCTTGTCTTTTTCTAAAACTCATTTGCAAACTTAACCACATAAGCTGCTTTGTTTTCCCTGAATGGCTATTGGCTGGAATATTTATTTATATGATATTATCCTATTTTGTTGTTGTACTTGCTGTCTGTTAAGAAGTGATATGTTAGCTCTTCTTTTTATAGCTGATATTTTATCTGTAGGTGCAATTATCTGATCATTAGTGAGCAGCTGAGATATAGCCAGACATATAGTACTCAAACCTTTCAACCTCTAAGGGCAAGAAATATGGACAAAGCCATAAATAATGGAGGGACAAAGGACCAAAAATAGAGACACTTTTTAAATATTGCTCTTACAAACTTTGAAAGTTGATAGAATAACAGGTTCTGCATTAGCATGAATTTTTAGAAGGGTATGAAGTCTGAAACTCAAATGCCTCTCATTATTTTCTGGCTTCAACCCTCAAAGAATTGCCTGTCATTTATCAGAAAGCCACAATTTTTATGACAACAGACCAAAAATATGAGGCAAAAATCTGTATATTCTGGAAAATTTGTACAGATGAGAGGTATGAAGTACTGCATATCCATACTTGTGAAGAGCTTGCATTTTCTAGCCAGGTTCTTATATACCTTTGGGGTCATAGCAGAAAATCAGTTTTTAATTTTATAAAACAGTCTAAGTTTAAGTACATTTTGAAATACATAAATCTGTCAACCTGTCAACTTGAAGTAGCCTTCCAATAATTATGTTGCAGAGCCTGCTTATCTATGGTTCCAAGTAGATTATAAGAAAATCCTCCTCTTACAAGATTCTGCCCTTAGATGGGCTAACATAAACCACTGAGTAATTTGTACTACTAATTTAGTTTTGAAGTCAGTGTGCTAGATATATGTCATAATAACCTCTGTATCATTAGACTAGGAAGGTCGGATATTATTTATGAAGAACTGAATGAAGTAGTAGTCAGATGTTGTACGCAGCAATATGACTACATCCGGTAAAAGGATCCCTGTTTATTAGTATTTTGTGTAAGTTAATAGAGGATTATGAGCGAATCACTGATCGTAACCTATTTATTATGTGTTTGAGACACGGATGCCAAGAAATTTACCCTGAAAGTGAATAATTCTTTGTAGTGCATGGAGCTTTATCGGCTCCATGTACATTGTTTTGATAGCTTTCAAAGTCATAAAGCACTTGGGGGGGGGGGGGGGGTTCTGTCAGAAAGGCAGTGTAATGCTTTCCGTTATAGTTACACTCACCTTTCATGACTCTCAACCATCCAGATTTTTGCAGGATGTCCAGATTTTTGCTTCATTTGTTTGGTCTTTTCCTCATACAGCCCATGGTTGACAAATCATGTAGGATTGAAGTCACTGAACAGTGGAATACATTTCAATTTCAGAGTTCATACATTGTAGAAGAAAAACACACTTCTGGTGAACACATCCTGTTAGTCTGGCTTCTCTCTAAGTTTGTAAGAGGAAGGGACACATTATCCCTTCAGACAGCAGTTCTGCCACTGTGATTTTCTGGTCAGTAATGGCCGATTTGGCTGCCTAGTGCTAGACCTGACCATAACAACTTTAACAGTGGGTGCTTAACCAGTGTTAAAGTCAGGTCTCACCCCACTTTAAGGCTTAACTGATTTGTCTTTTTCCAAATTTTAGGGCGTAATCACCATGCTCTATGCACTACAAATATGTTATGCCTTAAGGAGTAGCGGGTAAAGCCAGATATTCAAAAGCAAGACAAGATGTCAGTAGAAGGGCAAGATGTCAAGTCAATTAGATTATCATCTTCTTAGTTTCTAGGAATAATTTCTCCAAAGCTGAAAGCATTCTGCTTTGCCTAGTGCTAGCCCTGGTATTTTTAATACATAGTTAAAATACCCTCATTAAAAAAAAATGTCCTTCTGTAAACTCAAATACTAGTCTGAAATATTTGCAGAACAACTGAACCCGATGACAATGTGTGCCGATAGTGTACTGCTAGTGCAGACCAATAGTTACCTAGCAACAACAGGGTATTCAAACATGGTGCCACAACCTACGAGGCTATCTCCTTCATAGCTACTAATGGGGAAAAGACAAATCAAACTTGCCAGTGTATTCACTGTTACTTCTCCATCAGGCTATATCAAATGTGAAGGAAGTCTGGCAAAAGGTTTAACAAAAGCAAATATTTGCTATGACAAAATGACAAGAGGTTAGCTTCTTTACATCCGATAGATACAGTGAGAGTGCAAAATGGTACTGATAATCAGAGCAGCAAAAAGCTACACTAAGAACAAATGCAACTCCACATTACTTGGACAAGAGAAAGTAATCTACATACAGAAATAGACGGCACATGGCCAAAACAGGACTGACTTCACTGGAGAAGAATGACATTTTACTCAGATTATCAAATGTGACAAAAGACTTCACGATATTACATAAATACCAAGTAAGGAATGTTTACTGGCTCTTTCAGTGTACTAGACTGTTCTAATCAAACTTCAGTGGAAAATGATAAAGTGTTACCAGTCAAGACAACTCAGGTAGATGGGACTTCACTTACTAAATGCAATACTGAAAGAACAAGATATGGGAGACTTGTGAAGATTTCAAATGATGCTGCAATTTTAAAACAGGCTATGACATTCCACATGTTAAAAAAGGCTGACAATTTCAAGTTATATCTGTAAATAATAAAATGCTGTGGTATTTTTCTGTATATTCCTCCTGACATAGTAGAGTATATGCAATGTTTATCTGTACAATAAAATTACCAAAAATAAAGCTAAAGGGAAGGTAGTTATATTATCCACCAAAATGGAGTAAGCTGTCAGAGAGGAAGTGTTTCTCTGATGTTTCTTCTACAAAATAATACTTCATATAGCGTGTTCTGCTTCTACAGGGCCTCCCAGATGAGACCTTTATAGCCTAAGACTTTAACTTATATACTGTAATATCATGTCCACAACCTTTAAGTCCTTTATTTTAAATGGCTTGAAATTACCAGACTGGGAAAAATACAGGTTTAGCCATAAGAATTGAGGAGTTTTAGATGTTATGTGTTCCCCATCTTGTTCATGAGACAGAGTTATGGGGTAACTGCTCCCTCTTAGCAGGGGTATATTTTCTGTTTCTCATCCAGTTATCCAGGTTGTGCTTAAAAAGGGGTAAAGAGGTACTCTGCTTGATATGGAGAGGGAGTATATCCCATAGATGGGGAGTCTCTAGGACACAAATCTGTCTCGCCAACAAGTCTTGTTGATGTCACAGACCAGGTTGAGGCCGTGCATGCAAGTTACTCAAGTGGAGCTTGACTTGTGGATATGCAGCAGTCCCATCAAGGTGGGGTCCGTAATCGCCTTATATGCCAGACAGAGGTCACCTCTGAGGAGTCTGTATGAAAATGAGTAGGGGGATAGGGCTTTTAACCTATCTGTGTATGGTAGATGTTTGAGGCCCTGGATTCTCCTGGTGAGGAACCTCTGTGGTCTATCCAGCTGCTGCATGTGCTTTGCAAGGTATATGCCGAAAGGGGTGTTTTTTTTAACAGATGTTGAAGGGAAAGTGATACACTCTTTTGATATAATGATAGTCATTAGTTACCACACTGATAGACACAAAGAGACATCACTTCAGCAATACTAACAACTTTTATGACCAGGAAAATTAACCTTATCCAGGAACAGATAGGAAAGAATATTATATCTGCTTGAATATCCAAGTACTTTATCTTGTGATATAAGAAAGGAGGGAAGCCATTGTCACTTGAAGTAAAGACACACTATTCAACAAGTACTGATACTTGCTACTTTGAAAAGAGAAAACACTTTTTGTAAAACTTGTTTCTAGATATTCAGACCATTTTTTCACTACCTACATCAGACCATTTTTCACTATCCATAGTCGCTCTTCAGTCTGTAACAGTTTCTCCTGCCTGCTTAAGTCAACTACAGAAAGTTTGTAAATAGATACTAACATAGAAAACACACTTATCAGAATACTACATTATCATCTCTACTAATCTTCCTTCAGCATTATATATTTTATAATTTTGCTGTCTGTACTGTATATGGATTCTGTTTTATTTAGCATGAAATAATGAGGTATTTTAGAGGAGGCCATATTGGCTGTCAGAGTAGATTACTTGTTGCAGTTTTTCATATCTTCGAGGGGTAAGCCGAGCCAGATACAGCACTAGGCAACCAAGGCAGTCACCTAGGGCCTACTGAACAGGGGACTGTCACAAACTTACATTTATCCTTTAAGAATGCACTCTGAGTGCATGACACACATGGAGTGTGTCCCTAGTAGCATCTCTGTATGTATCTTTAGTATGATGCAACATGAAGCATAGATTTTCTGGATGAATGTTATGCTGCAGGTTAGTAGTTAGGTGTGTGTGTGTGTGTGTGTGTGTGTGTGTGTGTGTGTGTGTGTGTGTGTGTGTGTGTGTGTGTGTGTGTGTGTGTGTGTGTGTGTCTGCGTGTGTGTCTGTGTGTGTGAGTGTGTGAAATGCCTTATTTAGGGGTAACATGTTAGTTATTTTAACCAAGTTCAAACTGTGTACCTTAGCTACAGGAGACAAGAGCCTGAATCCTCTACACCAACCACCTGACTATTAGTTTCATGGCATTTTTAAGGAATTGTGAGTTTCAAAACATTTTCAAGGAAGTGTGAGCTTCAGTACATTTTCAAGCAATTGTAAACTTCAAGAGAAGAGAAGTCTTCTGCTGCTCATGCTAAGTCTGTTTTCAGTGTGCAACTGTTTTGTTTAGCAAATGGTCAATATTGTTTGTGCTAGAGCACTGAAAAGAAGTGTTAGTAGCACAACATGTAACATTCTTGCTTTGATGGAGAAGTCTGCCGGTTCTACTCCCCCACTATGTAGATGGATTGCTGATACTGTGTTGTAGTTTAAGGGTAGGGTGCTGCAGTCCTGAGCATGTCCTCCTTTGGATGAGATACCTTGTAACTATGAACTTATTGTCAGCTTACCATCTGTACCCTATTGCAATATTAGCACCTTATATTTTTTTTAATGTAACATAAGCAATTTATTCTTAAAGGGTGGAAGGCACTCATTTTTAGATGAAACACTGAAATATAAAGTTGTTTGTAATAGCAACCTCTTCATTAGTTACAGATCTCTTTAATGTGGAATTATGCAGATGAATTATACTTCTGCAGAGATTGTGCATATTGACTGATATTGGTAGATTATAATGACATACATTTAAAGGGCCTCTTGTAGTTGAAATGCTCTAAATGGGCAGTTTTGCCATTATTGGTTCATATGTTTTGTTTCCTTGCTTACTGGAAAAATGTTCAAAACTACAAATGCAAAACTCACTCTAACAAATCAGTAGGGTGAATCAAAAATACATGCATGTATGCATGGTCTTAAAAATGTGTGCAAGAGACCTATGGTTTGAAAACAGCCCAAAGGTAAAGTTAAATCACCACTGGCCAGATACATTTTCTTTGAATGTGAGTTTCAATGCTATTTCAATGAATGTGAGTTTGAAGGCAGAGAAGTTTACTGTTAATGCTAAGTCTGTTTTTATTGTGAGATGGTATTGTTTTATTTGTCTGTCAATGTTTGTGTCATAAAACTTGAAATAAAGGTGTAAATTAAATCCAAATATATGTAATCATTGTGGAAGTAAAGAATAAAATAGTATGTACACTGACAGGTTTGAACAGTGTTTATGGTAACTGGGGTGAAAAAGCCAAATAATGGCACACTGGATGTGAGGGAGGGAGGCTAGGGGGGCTGCTGGGGGGCGGGGTCTTGATCCATTACCCTGCCTAGATCCTCATCTGACCATGATCCAGCTCTGTGGGTAAATTACATAGCTACAGACTGAAAAGCTCAAGCCTATAGTTTCCTAGAAGAGAATGTCATATTTTCCTTGACTACTGCATGTCAAAGTTTTGAGACAGGCATCAGTGAGGGCATTCATGTTAAACTGTACAAATATGTAAGACACACAACAGAGTAGAACATTTCTGTGTAATTCATTCAGGTCCAATTCTTTCTTAGAATGAACATACAGGAGTGGCCTATCCATGTATAATGGCACATGTACACAGCAGAGAAAAAAGTATGTGTTGCAAGTTATTTAGTCTAAAATGTCTACTCAGTCATATTGTTGCGAAGTTGTTGGTTTATCGGTTTCGTTTTCACAGTATGATTACCATTCTACTGAAAATAACAAATAAGCAGGTTTTTGGGCTTAATGCATTTTGATACTTGTTTACTAGGTAACTTGCCTTTATAATTTAAGGTCTAACAAAAGGCAACCATAGACAAAAGTAAAAACAAATTATATTAGGTACATGCTAAGCAATCAGAAAGCTATTACAAGCCAAGTAACCTGAGGTCAGGATTAAACCTTGCACCTTGTGTATAGTAGGCAAAAACATTATCCATTACATCAAACCCATCACACTTTATGACATCTTTTGTAGAACACCTCATCATTCAGAGTGAGAACTGAACAGGCATGGAAATTAGTAATGTCAGTTGAAAAAGAAACGGCAGATCTATGTAATTATGTTAAAGCTGCACATTTGAAGTCTGATTTTTGCCCAATCAATTGCAAACCTGTTTTCACACTCTTTATTACTTCTATCTTCTTACTGTTTAAGCCATGACTCATGCTTACATTTCTTAAATTACTTGTAAAATCTATGTTTAAAAGAACTCTTTCACTTTAATAGAATAAAACATAAATAAGAGAGCAATGAAAAGTGCAATAACCCATTATTTGGCTTCTACAAAAAGCATTGAATAAAAGGATAATTACAGCCTTAAACTGAACTGTTTAGGCATCAGCATCACTCAGCACACTTTAATTCAGACCTAATCCTAATGTAAACATAAACTTACTTGAGGCATTTCTTGCATGTACAGCCCTTTAAGTCCCATCCTGCACTGTAAACACGCTATTGTTCAGGAAGTGAAAAAAGTCAAAACGGGTTTGCTTCTTAACTATTGGTATCATGTTCTTTTAGATCTTTGTTTATAATGAGAGAATAATTTGCAGTGAATGAGATATTGCAGCTTTTAGTGAAAACATTTACCCCATGCAGATTCCAGGGTTTATTAGCATTATTGGTGATGGTCTAAAGTTGCAAGTTTGCCTTTTTTGTTGATGACACAGATTTATACATTCATGTTGATGTGTAGGAATGTATAGAAAGGGTGAGAAAATAAATGAAAGATTGGAGTAATTGTTGCAAATAGAGCAGGTTAAATTAAATGTAATTCTGCAAAACAATTCATTTCAGATGCAAAATCCCAAGAAAGGAACACACAGCAATATAAACATATGAGTAAAGGGACCCACAGAAGTCAGATCAGATTATCTAAATGTATAAGCAGCAAGGACAATAACAACAATGGAGTGCAAAGAGACTTAAAACACCAGTAGAAGAAAATAAGTTATTATTGCATTATACAGATACCCGCGGTGGTGGTGCTGCGGTAGCATTGTCACCTGACAGTAAGACGCTGTCCGGTTAGGTTCTCAGCTAGAGCATCTTCTGCGTGGAGACATGCGTGAAAGGGCGTACCGTTGTTGTGCGTCAGGCCTGGCAAGCTGGTATGTAAAATTCAACTGCCAATCATTAGCAGACCAAAGTTCCGCTATGGCGACCCCTAACCGGGAAAAGCTGAAAGACACAAACAAACATTGCATTATACAGACAGTTGTGCTGCCTGCACTTGTCAAGACCTTGTGTTTGTAATGACAAATACAGGAAGAGGCAGTCCAGTGGAGGGAGGGAATAAAAATAGTGCTTCATCTGTACGGCAAGTCATACAAAAACTGCAAAAGTAGAACATGTATATTTTATCAAAAGAAGGAAACCAGAAGAAGGAAGTGACAGAAGCTTCCAAGAAGCACAACAGGCTCAATTGCATTTAAGAAGCACCATCTTTAAAAATAATGAAATCCATTAACATAAGAGGATACAACCAGGTTCAGTAAAACCAGTCTGGATACACGCAAAGAAAGAAATTTGCAGTAAAAGTACACCTGTTAACTGGAATAGCCTTTCTAAAGAAACTTGAAATGCCAAAATTGTCAATGGAGTTGCAAAATGCTTGTGGTAGACACAGGTTATTTATTATGAGTCAGAAGTCTGAAGAAAAAGTAAGCCCTGGTAATTTGTATTTGCAGCTTTCTCAATGGGTAGAGAAAATGAAGAGAGAAGATAGTCAAGTAATTCTTATCTATGCATGCTTTTCCTCTTAGGTTCATTGATTCATATATTAGCCGTACATTCCAGAAGCACATTAAGAGGCCTAGCCAGGTAAGCCTAAGAATAAATGAAAGCATTAGGTCCACAACTGAATACAAGCATGCTACACTCCCCAAATGTAAATTCATGATTGCTTACCCATTTGTACAGAGTGGTTTTGAATGCAGCCAATGTGTTGCATTGTCTGATGCGTAAAGGAAGTTTATTCCATAAATACAGGATTCATTTATTTAGAAAGCTGTGGTGCCAATATGGTCTACTAACATGACGGTGAATGTTAAGGACTTTGATGCAGTTTTTGTGGTATTTGTTTTCTGTAGGTGTAAAAAATCAAGCAGGGTGCAATCTTTTATGGCTCAGAAGGCCACTCGCAGATCACCACAAAGGAATCTATATGAGTCAAAATAAATATAGAGGCAAGTTTTAAACTGTCAGTCTAGATTAGTAGGTTTATACCAGTAATGTCTATTGTAAAACAATTTGATGCTTTTCAAGTTGAATGAAATGCATAGGAAGGTATATACCAAATCAAGTATTATATTCTGTGCTGGGTCCGATGATGGAGTTATACAGAGGGGTTATGACTTCCTTATTCCTGAAATATATGCACTTACAAAATAATTATGTCAAGCAGAAGGATCTCCTCACTAAGACTGATACATGATGGTCAAAAGATAGCTCACTGATAACAAAAGAATTCAGATCCCTGATGGCTGAGATGATTGTAAGAGGAATCTCTTCAATATATGAAGAGAGAATTCTTCCTTGCCAAATAAAATCACACTACATTTTTGACGTTATGTTTAATCCTATACCCAGTACACTGTGCTGAAATATAGGATACTATGTACCTAGACACAGCAAATTAGGTCAGTAGTAATATTTATGCCGTGTAAAACTTCACTAGTTGCTATTTCATTGAGCATCATGTTAAAACAAAAATGGCAATAACTGTACATTTTAATGATTTTTTTAAATAATTTATGACGTAATGGTGAGGGAAAAAAGCTCCCTCCCTTCAGTCTGGGACTATGATTCAGATCCCTGTCCCATCAGCTCTTCAGTTGAAGAGCAAACAAAACAAAGCAAATGACTTCTTCACTTTTAAACTATAGTAAGCTACAATTGTAGTAAATGGCTTGCTACAGCTTTACCACTCGCAAAGAGCTGACCCGCTGATGGACATTAAATATTTCTGTACTGGCAGTCAGACATGTTGGTGTAGAAAAAGAATTTACTGAACTACACTTCCTGATTGTGCTTCCTAACACCCTGTATCCAGGGCAGCTGCCTCCCTCACCCCATTGGTGCTAGACTTCTGATTTCAGTTGTGTCACACTGTTGTCACTCCCTTGCTCAGTGGTTTGTGTGTGTGTGTGTGTGTGTGTGTGTGTGTGTGTGTGTGTGTGTGTGTGTGTGTGTGTGTGTGTGTGTGTGTGCGAACACAGGAACAGAGAAACAATGATAGACAAGTAATCATGGAAATTTTAAGATGCCTAGCCATATATGTCTTTAAGCAGATGCATTTAAAAGTTTTTGCCAATCTTTGCCAGCACTTAATAGTGCTCATCTCCCAAATCAAGCAGGGCTATACATGGCAACATTGGTATAAATTTGTGTTTACCTATCTAATCAAGACTACCCTTAAAGGGGAGCCAAAGTAGTACTTTATTTGACCTGCAGTTGTAACTTATTCCAGAGACTGTGAACACCCTGAGTTAAGAACCTATATCTCCAGTGAGTCTTCTTTATTTGTTGGTGTAGAGTTACATACCTAATATTGGTGTTTGTACAGCCATTGGCTTTGTCAGGAAATGGGAGGTCAAATAGGATTTAGTTTTTTCATGGCTCAAATAGGGAGACATAGGTCATCTTGGAGCAGCTAATGGGCTATCAAATATAATGACAGCCCTAATAATCTATCAGGGTAGTTTAAGTTAAGGCCTTTCATTTTCTTGGTTAGAAATCCTTGGGAATTTTTCCACTCAAGTGATATGTCTGGATTTGTACATACCAAAGATGCATTGTATTCACTGATGGTTATTATAAGGGAAGAGTATAGCAGGATGATATATTTGAATCTTAAGGATATCCCCTTGGATATTATATGGGCCAGATAGAAGGATTTCCAGGATATGGTGGAATATGATGATGCAATGAGAGAGCGAAAGAATTAGTGAAAGTGAGAGAGGGTTGTCCACATAAGCACCCAGGTCTCTTATGACCATTTCAGTCTGAAAAGGAGTACCATTTGCAACATAAGAGGTGGGAGCACATTTTTTGCAAAATGCTATTGTCCTGCAATTTTTAGCATTTAGTGTAAGACCATTTTCAGTAAACCATGTATGTGCATATTCTAGACATTTCATGAGCTGTTTAATATTAATGGATGAGGAGAAAATAGTGCCAAGTGAGCAGTCATCAGCAATTGATTACTGATACTTCTGAGATATTACGGGCTTGGATGCCAGCAAAATAATTACCAAACAGGAGAGGGCCCAGCACTGATCACTCTAGTACTCCACTAGTTATAATTTTATACTCAGAGAGGGCACCGGCATTTTTCACAGCCTGGGATCTGTTGGCTAGCCAGTTTGCAATCCAATGGACAACATATGGATTTACAATATATTTGTCTAATTAGTTGGTTGTACCAGTATGGGTGATTGTGTAAAAAGCCTTGGCCAGCTTGAGATAAATAGTGTACATTGAGTGACCAATGTCCACTGCTTCTATAACCTTTCCAAAGAAACTTACTAAGTTCATGATAGAGAACTTGTCCTTCACATAATTAAACTGATTGGAGTCTAGATCAGTTAAGATGCCTATGTCTGCAAAATGAGTTCTGATTTGATATGTTCCAAGGGATTTAAGACTGGTAAGACTGATGGGACTATAATTACCTAGTTCACAGAGGGGATAACTTTAGGTTAATGAGTCACAATAGTTATTTCCCAGGCATCAGACACAAATCCTGTGAATCGGCTGAGGTTCAACAGTTTAAATAGAGGCTTGGATAGTGCATAATTGGTACTAATAAGAATGCAGCCTGCTATGTTGCTTGTTCCCGTGAAAGTATTATCTTTAGACTTTGGCCAGGATTTTAAGACTTGTAGCAAGTGATTTCAGGAGAAAACGAATTGTTCATGGTTAGTTGGAGCAACAATGTGAGTAGGTGGGGTAAATTTAGTACAAAAATGTCTGCTAATATATTGACTATTTCCTTAGGATTGGAATATGTGATAATGGTATGGATGTGTATTATTACTTATTTTTTAATAAATGAAGTTCGGTAAAAAAACTATTTGTCCAGGGACATCTTCAGGTGGGGGATAGGCAGAAATAGTAAAGGGAACTAAGAGGGCAGGATAAGAAAGCTAGTTGCAGGGGTGTGAAAGGGTTAAATGAGAAAGCAGGATGATTGGGAGGAAATGAGGTAAGTGTAATGAGGGACTTAATGGGTTTTATGTGAGTGTAACTGGGTAAGGAATCATATTTTGGCATAATCTTGCTACAGTACAGGATTTCATCCATGATGACCTGTAGGTACTTAGGTACTGCATGTGTAGGTAGGCCTTGGTTTAATAGGTGTGTATGGGAGATGGATGATAGTTGGTGGCAGAGGCCTGGGTTACATATATATATATCATTTTTTGTGTTGTTTTCGGGGTAGTCATTGTAGTTTGATTCTTGGTAAAGGTGGGTGTTGAGGGATAAAGCAGGGGGCTGGATGTAGGAATAAAAAGAAAGAAAAATGAAATTATTAATGAAATAGCAGGTGGGGGGGTTGAAGCATGGTAGAGCAGGCAATGGGGTGCATGGTCACTTAGCTGAGGGAGTTCTTTCATATTCCCCTCATGTTTATTCTTCCCTTCGGCTGGTGTTTGAGGCAGGAGAGAGCAATTTCAGAGAAGTTGCATGTTGTGGGAGAAAGTGTTTTCCACTTTAGCGGTGTAGTTTACACTGTGTGGTTGTTAGTTTGCAGGTGCACTATATGGTATGTGACATGCTTCTAGTCTTTCTTTAGGCTAGCAGTAGTCACATTTCAGACTGGTTGTTATGGATCTGGCAGTTTGCCGGTGGTTAGTTTTCTTCTGGCTATTTTGTGGGCTTCCAGATTTTCTGTCTCTGGGGCCATACCGCCCATGCATGGTGCAGCATTAAGCCTTTAAGGAAGGTAGCCTGCAGTGCCTTGTAACTGTACAGATTTTCAGAAGGTCCAGATTTCTGCCTTATAGTTTTGGTGCGTTTTTTCAAGGTTTGTGATTTTCTGGCAAAATGAATGGCTGATCATTGAAGTTTGAGGTTGGAGGATGACAGTATAAGCACTGTAACATGCAATTTATATTACTGCTGTATATGTATTTATACCTTTATGTTTGTATTTGCCTCTGGTCCAGGTTATGGCTGAAAAGGGTCCTTGTACCAGTTCACCCAGCCAATAAGAAGATAAGTAAGTAAAATAAATAAAATAAATAAGTACATAAATTCCCTTTTTACATAGGGGGGGGTTATATCCTGCCATATCACTTGTGCCATGTTGGCCTTACCACTCCAGAGGAAGATAGCCTTGCAGCAACTGCTGATTGAGGTCATTGCCCCCCACCCCAAAAGTCAAGCTTCGGGAGGCTGGCATCATATATGCTTCCAGGGCAGGAATTTTTTGGACTCTAACTAGAGTGGAGCACTTGTGATATATGCTATGATGAATGGTCTCTGCTGAAGCCCCACCTCCAGGCTACCAGTCATTAATTAGTATGCTTCGATATGGTGATACTCCTAGAGATTCTTTACATATTTACATAGAATAGGTGGTGATGAATTGCATGCTTTAAAATGACATACAGTTGAGTTTCGGACTTCATCCCTTTGGAATGCTGGTGTGAAATCTGTTGGTCTATTGGCTTGCTAAGTTGGTGGGAGTGATGTTTAAAGGTAGTCCTTATTTTTGGGCCTTTGTCCCATTTGTGGCTTTGTCGAGATTTCTTGCTCGGGGGGGGTTCAGAGATGTGTGGTGTCCTTGTGCAAAGCATGACTAGTGGAGTGCCTCAGGTGCTGGAGACAAGATGTGATAGTTTGTGAAGTTGTTTGCTGGCTTGACTTTTGGAGTTTGTGGGCAGAGTGGGAAGAACGGATGTTTGTGATGGATGTTGCAAGAGACGTGTCACTGTTTTGCATGGGAAGTCAGTGGCAGTTCAATTTCTGGATGGGCAATGGTGATGACTCCCTTGTTTGAGAGAATTTTTCCTTCTTTCAGTTGGTGCCACCATGGAGCTGATATCTATAAATGTGAGTGTTTGTGGGGAGCAGGGTAAAGTGCTTGAATTCACTGTTCTGTGTTTGAGTATTACATTTCCGTGAGTTGAGCAGTGCTGAACGTCACTACTTAGTTGGCTCTAGGATTCCTTACTTTATTATGGTCTGTTTTTTCATAAATTTGTCGTTATGTGGCAAAATACTGGCAAATCTTTAAAGCTGAGTTAGAAAGTGATGACTGGAGTTTGAGTTTCAGACTTTCTAACCTTCAAAAATTCATGCTAATACAATGTTACCTATCAACTTTTTCAGTTTGCTGAGACCAATATTTATAAAAAAAAGTGCTGCTATTTTTGGGCGTTTGTCCTACATTTGATTGTGGCTTTGTCCAGATTTCTTGTTTGTAGAGGTTGAGAAGCATGGTGGAGGGCAAAGCATGTAATTCTAGCAAGTGTAAGAGCAGTATTTAGGGGTTGTCCAGTTGCAGTACTTACAGTAGTGTGCTGCTCAGCTGCCTGAGTGGTTGTAGGGTGTCTAGGATTTTGCTCATGGACTTATCCATTCCTCATACCATTTTGGTGTCAGTCAAATCACTGGAGCATTCATACAGATGCTTACGGTTCAGGCTGCATGTCCATCAAAAAAGTTGTGCTGATGCAGAGCCTTTATTTTGTTACAGTGCTAAGTTGATAGGCATCTCTGTCACCAGTCCCTTGTCTCTCTGTTGCAACCATGTTAGTTCATTTTCATAACATTGTGTACCTTTGGGCAAATTACTGGCAAATTATTGAGGCTTGAGGTTAGAGAATGATGACAGGCAGGTGGTTTTGGACTTCCTATCCTTTAGAGGATTCATGCTGATGCAACACCAGTTATCTGTTGACTTTCTAGGTTTGTAAGAGTAAAATAAAAAAAAAAAACGTCCCTATTTGGACATTTGTCCCACTTTTATCTATATCTTTGTTCAGATACTGGCCTCTGGGAGGTTGAGAGTTATGTCTGGCACGCACTTTTACTTCTATTTTGTAGAAAGTGGACATTGCTATTCTGATGCGGCAGAATGGACAGACTTTATCTCATAATTTAGACCTTTCTTTAAACTTTGGAAGGTTCTTGGTTTTGAGTTCCCAGATCTGACAGGCAGCTTAACGTAGACATTAAGGGGGGCATAAGGATAAGATGTTTGCCTCATACACACAAGGTTAAGTGTTTGATGCCCATCTCTGATTGGAGGTCTTTAGGGAGGGGCACACATCCTGTATACATGAAGGGCTAAACTGGTAACACAATACTTTTGATATCATCCCTGCAAGGTAGTTAACCTAAACTGATCTATGGAAGGGATGGAGCATGTCAAATTTTTCCATCACTTTCTCTGAGAGGTTGAAGGCAAGGCAAG
Source organism: Protopterus annectens (assembly GCF_019279795.1). Lineage (NCBI taxonomy): Eukaryota > Metazoa > Chordata > Ceratodontiformes > Protopteridae > Protopterus > Protopterus annectens. Next base: position 1,144,349,130 of record NC_056727.1, on the reverse strand, counting down.
CATTAGCAGGATAGCACAGATACAGTCTCATTTTTAACATTACTCTTAAAGTTGGGGGAGGCTTGTGTGTCAAAAATAGGGTAGGCAGGCAGTTGTTGGGTGGTGGGGGGTCAAAGTTTAAGAGAATTGCGGGGTTATATCTCTCTCGTTGACTTCACTAACGTGCTTCGATTCATTCACCCTCAGGGTCACAGTTGAGGTTATTTGTGCATTTTGAGTTAATTTGTTTCCTGAGAAGGTCATGGGCAAGTGTGTTTGATGCACATAATGCTAAGTATGGTGCCTTTTCAGTGAGCTGAAGTAGTAAGTAAATGGATGCCATAAAGGAGGGGTCTGCGGGGGTTTGTCTCTTGTGTGGATGAGTGGTTGAGATAAGTTAGTATTTCTTCTGTGGCAGGGAGTGTCACTACTGCATCCACGCTTCTCATTTGAAACATGTTGTAAGTTGGGTAATGTTACAAGGGGGAGTGGATATGTTGGGGAAGGCCTCAGCTTTAACACAGAGGCCACCATAGGCTCCATAATCTGCTGTATTGGAAGTAGTATGGAATGATTTAATTTTATTTTATCACAATTATTGTTTCACTTTTCACCTCTGAGATGAGGCTGTCACTTATAATGTGGAACAAATGGGTAAATGGTTCATAGGTTCATAGGTGTGTACTAAGCTAATGGCCCTGGAGCCTTTACAAGCTTAGCCCATAGGATTACCCTGACATAGTGCCACCCGACCTTAGTTCCCAGTGCCTCTGTCGAGTAGAACCACTATTTCCCATCCACTCATCAAGATTTCTCTCGAAGAGGGCCAGTGAGGTGCTCTGTTTGACATGCATGGGAAGTCTATTCCATAGCATGGGTAGTTTCTGGGTTATGAACCTGTCCCACCAGCATGTTCTGCTGATTGTGGTAATGAGGTTGAGGTCTCAGGAGCATGTGGTGTGGAGGGATTGGGATTTCTTTACATGCAGCATTTCTAACAGGGCTGGGTCAGACATGGCTTTGTAAGTCAAGCAGAGATCACCTCTAAGTAGGCGATATGAGACAGAAAATAGTTGGAGTTTTTTGAGTTAGTCCATATAGGACAAGTGTTTAAGGCCTAGAATCCTCTTTGTAAGGTACTTTTGTGGCTTCTCCAGTTGTTGCAGGTGTCTAGTGAGGTACATGCCAAATGGGTAGTACTCGATGATTGGCCTAATGAGGGAAGAGTAGAGGGAGGCAATGACCTCTTTCTTCCTGGATGCAAAGCCCTTAGTAATGAGATGTGCCACATAGAAGGACTTTCTGACCACAGTGGCAATATGGTGGTCAAAAGAGAGGTTGCTGTCAACCTGTGTTCCCAGATCTTTTATAACACCTTCTGTGTTCAGTGGACTACCATCGATGTGGTAATTCATAGGAACTGGGTTTTCCCAAAGGGGATGATGACACCTTTTTTGGCATTGAGCTTAAGGCCATGGTTCTGACACCAGTTTTTGGTCTCAGTGAGGCCTTTCTGTAGGACATCAACATCACTTGGGGAGTTAATAATGTCTCCCAACTTGCAATCGTCTGTGAACTTTGTCAGCCAGAGTCCCTTCGTGTTGACCTGGACTTCAGAGAAGTAGATACCAAACAGGAGAGGACCCAGGACCGATCCCTGTGGGACTCCACTTGTGACTGGTCAGCAGTCTAACTTGGAGTCAGCTACTTTCACACTGTGGGTTCTATCTGTGAGCCAGTTTGCAACCCACCTAGTGATATAGGGGTTGGTGCCTAGCTTTGTGAGTTTTTCTTGATTCCTGAGTAGGTAATGGTATCAAAGGCCTTGGCCAGATCAAGGTAGGCTGTATGGACCACCTTGCCTTCATCCACAGCTCTGATGACTGACTCAAAGAAGTTGACCAAGATGAGCAGGCGTGATCTACCCTTCACAAAACCAAACTGTTTGGGATCCAGAGTTTGGAGATTCCCTATATACTTGTTTATTAGGTCCATGATGATGCGTTCCATAGCTTTGCATATCAGACTTGTCAGGCTAATAGGGCAATAATTCCCAGGGTCTGTATTTGCTCCTCCTTTGTGAAGAGGAATGACTATAGCAGTGCGCCATTCGGTAAGGACAAAGCCTGAGGTGAGGCTGTGATTGAACAGGGCACACAGGTGAGGTACGAGTTCAGTCTGTAGTTCATGTAGAACACAGTGGAACACTTTTTAATGGCTCATTAACAACTTTAACTAGATGTGATATTTTATTTACAGAATAGGCTTTGTGATGAAATAATAATTCAGTTTTATTTACGATTGACACCAGTTAAATAGTTAACATGGAATGTATGACTGACTTTTTCATGGTGGAACTTTGAGGAACATGACATTTTATGACTCCAGCTGAGTAACTTTCCAAGACATGAGAGGGATGAGTTCATTACAGAGCTATTTTAATCTTTGTTTTAAGCATCTTAAGTTTCATTGTGGTGTATATGTTGCTGTTACAGTCGCTTGTTGAACAGAGCAGTGCATGGGAGAAGCTGTCAAGGTCACTGTTTAACAGATAAATGTGTAGTTTTGTTTCAGCTTTTAATTTGTTTAAGAGTGTTTGCGTGGGGTTATTTTTGTTATCCTTGCTTACAGAAATGCTCCCAAGATGGTTGCATGGAATAAGTTAGCTTGACTATATAACAGTATTGGTTTTATGTGAAATTATGAGGTGACCCAGGTATTGTGATATTTAAATTATCCTTCATCCGCAGTGTTTGGTGGTAGCAGGCTCAAGTTGGTAGCTCATTTTATGTTCTGCATTGTAATAGATATCAGTCAAATGCATAGGTTCAGTTAGGGCTGCTTCTGGCATAAGACCATTTTGCAGCAGAATGTTCCTTTTCTGGCTGCAACAGGATTTGATGAAGGGTACATTGGTGCCTGGTTACTGAGGATAAGGGATGTGGAGCACTGTAGTGGCTGTGCAGTTGATGAACAAGGTAGTCCCTTGGCAGCGCCTAATGTTGTTATTAAGAAGTTTTGGGCTATGTGTGTCCAGAGGATTTACAGTTTTCTTTTCTTTTGCAGATGGGGGGAGTGTAGAGTGGGCATCAGTCAGTGGTCAGAAAAAAGTGGATTTGAAAGGTGGTGGACTCTGCTAGGGTGCCAGATCCAGTTGCTGGAGTGGTGCACAATGAGGTCACAGATAATCTTACTTTATTAGATGCTCATTAAGGTACATCAGAGTTTGCACGGTTTGAGAGTAGTGTGGGTGCAGGTGAAGCTAAGATATGTTGGGGCAGGGTAAAGCAGGATTGGGGATTATTTATGGGGAGTTTGGGATTGTCCAAAAGTGGATGGAGTCACAACAATGTGACATTAAGTCGGATTTTGTGGGCATGGTCGTTGGGTTTGAGTTTTCCTGGGGCAAGGCTGTGCAGATGGGTTGCTCGGTGGTCTGTGCTACTTTGAGAGTTTAGTGCTGTTCTTCATTGGATTTGGCAGCTGCATATGGGTAATTAGAAAGAGGTACGTTATCTAGATGCCTTTTTTAAAGCTGGGTGAAGGATTTGTCAGAGCTTTGCAAGGTATGCGTGTGTTTTGGGGGGGGGGTGTGGAACGGGTTTCCTTTGTTTAAACAGAAGTGTGACAAGGTTATGTGGCTTTACTAAATCTTGGACAGTGGTTTCTATGTTTGAAGGGTTGGGGTAGGTTTAATAGTGTGAAGATTGTCAGACTGTCGCTATTGACAACAAGATAAATTTTGTTGAGTGGGTTGGTGTTGGGAAATGGAGGTTCATTGGGTTATGATTTGGGAGTGTATTGGATTTATGGATGTTTTGAAGTCATTAATGAGGGTGGTTCATTGGTCAGCAAATGCTATTCTGGTCATTAAATATTTTGCCTTATAACAGTACATATAGCGGCTGGATTGCTATTGATCTTTAAGGAAAGGAAATCTCAGTTTGGTCATTAGTATATCCTTTGGGTGGCAAAAGAATGTTGCAGTTAGGTAGGATGGTATGCAGTTGGGCTTGCTTTGTTTTGGATGGTGTTAACGTTTTTAGTTTTATGAAACATTTGGCAGGTAGTGACCTGGGAATAATTACAAAGCTACCATTGGTAGTAGGTTAGGGAGGATATGTTTGATTTACAGAGGTTATACAAGGGTATGGGTATCACATTGGTGTTGGAGAGGGATCATTGGTTTAATTTCAGCTGTTTAGGCAACTGGCTGCTTTGGGTATTTATATCATAGTGTTTTGGGAGGTTGATGGCAGGGATTCAGTTTGGTTCAGAGAGGATGGAGTACACCAAATGATGTTTGGCTTCAACCTTTTTAATGTATGGTTAGGTTTGTTTTGGAAGGTTTTGTTGGAAGTTTTGGTATGAAGGAGGGGGGAACAGCCTGGTCAGGCTGGTGGGCAGAGAAAAAGAGCAGGCTTGTCCCTCATCTGTTTCCTCTCTGGTGTTGGATGTTCATTTTGATGAACTGGGAAATGAAAGTGAACGATTAGACACTGCTTGTTAAGTAAAAGTAAGCGAGCGGAGGTAATGACTCTTCTTATTTGGTTGGATGTTTAATTCAATAAGTGGGAAATGAAAGTGAGCAATGGGATGCTGCTTGATAAGTAAAATAAGTGAGAGAGGGTAAGGACGCTGCTTATTTGGTCAGGGTGAGTGAGGTCACACTGCCCTAGTTAAGAGCTATATGGATGTTTATGTTGTGATTAATGAATTTAATTATTGGTCAACAAAGTTATGTTTATGGAAGTTCAATAAAGCGTGTCAAATGTCATTTGGTGTGATGTGTGTTTATTGAATGGGACCAGGTCAACTGAGGTTTGCTAACAAACCAATTTGTCCAGGAGCATCCTCAGGTGGGAGTTAGGTAGAAATAGTAATGGGAATTAAGAGGGTAGGGTCAGAAAGCTAGTCAGGTTGTTGTGTTGTGTCTTTCGGCTTTTCCCGGTTAGGGGGTCACCACAGCGGAACTCCGGTCCTCTAATGATTGGCAGTAGATTTTTACGTGGCGAGTTGCCAGCTCTGACGCACAACCTTCAACAAAGGTACACCCATTCATGCATGTCTCCACACAGAAGACGCTGTAGCTGAGAATCGAACAAGACAATGTCGTACTGTGAGGTGACAACGCTACCGCAGCACCACCACCGCAGTAAGAAAGCTAGTCAGGTGAAAAGGTTAAATGGGAAGGTAGGATGATTGGGAGGAAATGAGGTAAGTGTAGGGAGGAGCTTAATGGGTTTTATGTGAGTGTAACTGGGTAAGGAATCACACTTTGGCATGATCTTGCTACCCACCCTCCCTCCCTGTTTTTTGGAATACTGGGGATTGTGCATTTATTTTAAGTTTGAGTAGGCAAAGAAGAGGGGCAGGCTTGTCTCTCTTCTGTTCCCCCTCTGGTGTTGAATGTTCATTTCAATTAGTTGGGAAATGCAAGTGAGTGGTCGGATGCTGGTTGATAAGTACAAGTAAGTGAGCTGAGGTAAGGACATTACTTATTTGGTTGGATGTTTAATTTAATAAGTAGGAAATAAAAGTGAGAGATGGGATGCTGATTGATAAGTAAAATAAATGAGCGAGGGTAACGACTCTGCTTATTTGGTTAGGGTGTGTGAGGTCTTGCTGCCCTAGTTAACAGTTATATGGATGTTTTTGCTATGATTGGTCAGAGCAAGGTCACGCTGCCCTAGTTAACAGTTATATGGATGTTTATGCTGTGATTAATGAATTAAATTATTGGTCGATAAAGTTATGTTTATGGAAGTTCAATAAAGGTCATCAAATGTTATTTGGTGTGATGTGTGTTTATTGAAGGGGACTGGGACAAAAGGTTGAAAGAAAACAAATGAAACTGCTAGCTACCTGTGCACAAAATGCATTGCACATACAGGCAAAAGCTAATACAGGCCACCTGGACCTCGCAATAAGTCACAGACCCCCTTCTCACTGTCACAACTTTCAAAATATCACTATCAGGCATTGTTTCCTCATTCTAATTCTGACCTGCAATGGATGAAAAGCCTATAGTCAAGTTCCATACATTTAACAAAATGAAAAAAAAAACAGGAAATGCTTTCTTAAGAATGGCAAAAAAAGAGAGTCCCTAAATAAAAAGTGTTACCAGAGAAACTGTAAACACCAAAGCTGCTTTAGAAAGACAGTAAAGCATGACAAAACACCCTTTTTAAAATTATTTAAACAAATAAAAAAATAACATTTCAAAAACTTCAGCATACCATCTATGGACCACCACCACCTGAGCTATAAAACTGAATTAATGCAGTTCAGATCCAAATCTGGACTTATGAAAAATATTGGGAAATATCATTTACAAACAAAACTGCAAACTAACACACAACAGCAAGTTCTCTAAAATGTCTAGCCTAAAAGTGTCATACCAAAATTCCATACAGTTAATAAGTTATAATTCTGTACTACAGTCAGCAAGTTAAAATGGGCAATGTACTGGGGTGGATTCATGAACGGCTAATCTCTGTGGTGCTACCATGTGCGCATCTCAATACGCGCTATTTTGTATTCATTAAATGGCTCTACATGTCATGTAGAGTCACCAAATAAAGGTAAACAGCAGAGTATGCTAATAAAAGAATAACTAGCCAAATTGCATGGTAGTTAATCAATCCAAGATGGTGGAGTCATCCAGGAAGCTAAACGAAATCATGTAGACTTGGTGTGGCTCTTTGCAATGAACACCAAAACCTATTGGAATTCAGGCACTGTCACAATTAGGGAAAAAAAAACAATGTTAGGGGCTGCTGCTGCCTTCCTGCATGTGTACATGGTGATAGACCTCTTCCAAGGAGAAGAGGGGTGTTTAAACCCCATTTAACATATCAGTGACTGCATGATACTGAAATTTCAAGAACCTGCAACCTCTGCCACCCACAACTCAGACCTAGGAGAAATAGAGGAGAACCTATTCCAGTGGAAACAAAGGTGTGTGTAGCATTAAGGATATTAGTTACTACCACATTCCAGAAACCCACAGCAGATATACTAGGGGATGTCACAGGCCGCAGTCTCCAGAATACTGCACCAATGTATTAATGCTACACTAGAATATGCAAGGAAGTACATCTATTTTCCACCCACACCAGAGGAGAGAGCAAGAACAATTCAAGAACCTTTGCTGCAGCACCCTTTCCTAAAGATTTGAGGGCCACAGACTGCACTCACCAAGAAATTAAAGCCCTACCTGATGAACAGAGAAGGGCATACATTAACAGGAAGGGGTTCCACTCATTCACTTGCCAGCTTGTCTGTAGTACCCAAAGGATCATCATCAATGTGTTTGCAGACCACCCATGCAGTTGCCATGACTCACACATGTGGTACACCTCTCAGCTTTACACAAGGTTTGCTAGGGTGATGTTCCATAAGGTCATCTACTGGGTGATGGAGGCTATACATTGGAACCGTAGCTCATGACACCCATCAGAAATGCACACACACCCACAGAAGAAGGATATAATGATGCCCATGCTCAAACTAGAAACATCATAGAGTGTGTGCTTGGCATGCTGAAGTCACATTTTTGCTGTCTAGATACATCAGAAAGTGCCCTGCAGTATGACCCAATCACCTGCGCAGAAATTCTAATAGTCTGTTAGTCTGTGCCATGCTGCACAATATCATCTTGAGGAAACAGTTGAAACAGGAACAGCAAGGGCTAGGACCACACATTTCTGGATCACAGGCAGGCCAGCACCTCCAGTGCATACAAATGAAGATTCTGAGAGAGAACCCCAGCTGCAGAGGGAGCTGGCAGATGTAGGTGTGAACAATTTGCTCTTGTGCAGGCTAAGAGGCAAAGGATAGCACACACATTCGCCACCTAAGAGGCAAAGGATAACACACACACTCACCAAGAGCAAATGATAGCACACACATTCTGCAGTGAATTAATATACATTACAAACTAAGCACATGCAAATATTAAAACTGATGCCAGGCAATATTCACAAATTTTACTTCCCCATGTAATGTCTGTGTATGGATAGCATCAGACAGAGACAGTCCCAAAACTTACCACTCATACCTTCAGTAATGTGAAGGTAACTGTGGAACCTGTAGTATATGAACAAATGTGTAAGCTGATAAATGTAACTGATATCCCTGCATACTGTTAGTCAGAAATGTGCTCAAGCAGAACCTGTGTAATGTATCCACCTATGGCATTAATGGCATATAGGAATGATATCTGCAATATACAGCTATGCATTGTACACAATAACTGACATTAAGCTGGTCACTTACCCACTGTATACAAAACAGTCAACAGGACAATTTTATCAACAGTTTCACAAGTAGAGCAATAAGCAAGAATGCAATATCACTGGCATGAATGCATAACTTACAATTTTAACTAAAATAATCATTCAGAAATGTGCATGTACAAAAACATCTCACATTGTCTTATGTAATACATATCATAAAATCAACATAGTAAGAAAGACTCACTTAGCTGCCCACTCTGTGCATCAGACAGATATGCAATCCTAAGTCAAAATAAATGAACAAAGGTCATTTTTATGGGGGGGGGGGGGCAGTAGGCCAAGGCTGACACCAAAGTAGTGGATGTGTGTGAGTAAGAAAGAAAATTTAGTAAAGCATGAAACATCTCATGGCCACTAACAGGAGATGTATTCCAACCAACATTAAGATTTACTTAACTTGCATGTTTGTGAGTTGGTATGGTCAGTCTTTGTGAAAAGTGTGTGTGTGTGTGTGTGTGTGTGTGTGTGTGTGTGTGTGTGTGTGTGTGTGTGTGTGTGTGTGTGTGTGTGTGTGTGTGTGTGTGTGTGTATGTATGTCTCTGCATGAACACAATCAAAATTTGTGCTTGCATTATGTCCTTGCATGTCGGACAGGTGTGAGCCATGCATGGTAGAGTTGTCAGTTCAGTGTCATGACTTCAAACCCAACCATGGAATTTGCCTCTGCCAGATGTTGCACTGCCACTTCCACATTCCTGGTTTAAAGTGGGGGTGCTGCCTGAACATGAGCGATGTCTGCTGGTTGAGCTCTCTTCATGACCATGTCCAGGATCACAACCCTGTGGCCTACCACATCTGGGTTTGGACACCTCAATCACTGACAGAGCAATGAAATTAGTGCCACTACAGAAGCAAGATCTGGTGTAGCCACATTGGCTAACACCAGAGGATGTTGTGGCTGTATGGATAAGTGAATGCCAATCCTTTCCCACCGTAAGTTCCATCACAGATACTGCCTGATCCAGTGTGTCACTCATCCTATCCAATGAGTCATCCGCATGGTTGAGGCAGTCATGCATGTCAGAATGCACCACATTTAGGACTATCTCTTCTAAAGCCTGATGGACCATGTCTGTGCCTCCATGATGGTCCTATATATACATCTGGTGGTGCATAATGACACACCAGCATCAGGATGAGGCTGGACAGTAAGCCTCTTCTGGTAACGTGACTTCATGATGGCTACGGGTGAGTCTGCCCATAGGCATCATATGGCAATATACCCTCATGATGACTACAGGCAGACTAAACCAGCTCTTCAGGTGGAATAACCACACTACACCAATCAACTGTGTCACCCTCAGTCTGTCCTATATCTGAGGGCTCAGTGTAATGAGTATACATAATCATACTGACTGTTTCCAAATAAGGCCAGGGGATGTGACCCACAATCTCAGTGTCAAACTGAACCTCTGAGCCCCCTGATTGTGCCTTTATATCACCACCACCATCATCATCATCACAGGCTGTCAATACTCTGACATTAGGTGGTATGTGTTCTACACTGCCAGTGTCAAGATCACCTGTGATAATAAGCAATAATGAGAGGCAATAAACAGTGAGTGGAATAATCTAAACTGTGTTCTTAACACTTGGGTTAAACAATTTCAGATGCTAAAGGAATACAATACTTACTGTCTACGTAGAATTACATCTAAGTAATGGTTATTAATAATCAAAGAAAGTTTGTGTTTACCATGTGCAGGTGGTCTTTCATCTTTCATATGGTAATTCTGATGTCCCTGGAAAAAGAGAAAGGCAGTGGAAAGAAGGATAATAAGTATCCCAATGCAAATGACACAATGACAAGAGGCTAATGCTCTGCCTGTATGCTCATCAAGAAATATCTCAGAACAAATTAGACTGATCATTCTCCCAACACAATCTCTATTGGACTCTATCTCTTGTAAGGCACATTTCAGTATTTACAGATGTGCAAGTAGTAACACATAAAGATGTCTAGAATGACAGTAAATGCCTTATATATATATATATATATATATATATATATATTATATAGCATACCTGAACGTTTTTCTTGTAACACACTTGGCCTGTCATCCACATCAGCAGCTGCATCAAAGAGTCTGTATGAACCCTCTCCTGAGCTGCCGGGATCTCTGACAGTGGACAGGAATTACTCAGTTTCAGTGAGTGGTGTTTCAGTAGCAGGACTCTCCCCTGTAGCTATCTGTTCTCGTACTACTGCAGCTGCCCTCCTAAATGTCACTATAATTATATCAGTGGTATTATGCCACACCTGACTATAGTTTCTGGCATGGTCGCCCACTTCATTTATGTCAGTGACCACCTGCTGCCATATGCTTTTTCTGGCAGACATATCACCTCTGTCTCTGTCATGCAGAAAGGATCCATGGCAGTGTAAGGCTTAAATGAAGACCTCATTCTCTGCATCACTTAATGGTGGCTTGGGTGGAACAGATGGTCTGGATGCCATAATCCTGTATGACATGAAACAGAAAAAAGGCAAAACACATTTGTAGCACAGAGAGAAAAGATTCTCCTCAAATAAAATCTGTGTACCCATCCTCAGCACAAAACAATTGAACACACAATGATCATTTCAGACTACATACAAGCTAAGGGGCCTCCCCAACCGCCTCCAAAAAAGAAAAATTCTATTACATTAGCATTACATCCATTCTATTAACACTTCTGTAATGATGACAACAGTTGTGTAACAGACTACTGGATGGTTGTATTATCAAAAACTAGTCAAAAATCTAAAGTAGAAATGCCCAGACATTTTCCTTGGTCTCTCCACTGTTGCAGAGGTCACCACATGACATCTGAGAAGCCTAATGCCAGTGTTAGCTACATATGCACAACCCTGTGAAGCTGATAAAAAACACAATATACTTGTCTGCAGTAATTGATGAAATTCAAAGACCAAATTGTATCATAATACTGTGATGCGATGTAACCATACTATTCATTAACAAACTTGGAAAGCACAACAAGAACTGACATATCAGCAGTATACAAACAGTGAATGAAAAAATAATTCCATACAAATAAAAAAGTTCTATTGCATATTACAATACATTCCAAATATGAAAATGTAAGCAGTTTTTGAAGAGGGCAAACCACCCCTGTCAACCTCTCAATACAAGAAATATGTGCAAAGCCAAACTAATGAGTAGACAAAGGTCCAAAAACAGGAATAAATTGTAAATATTGCTCTTATAAACTTAGGAAGTTCCTAAAATAAAAGATGTTCTGTGGGATTCACGAACAATCTTGTAGACTTCACATGAAGCCTACATGATGTTTACCTGTTAGCATGATGACCATCAGCACAAATTGCCTATGCATGCCGCTCATCATGCTAACACGAATACAAGCATAGTTTCATGGCCAGCAACAGTGTTGGTGTTCAGGAAAATGTGCTGAACAGCATGAGCACAAACAGTAGACAAACAGGCTTGTCAGTGGCAAACCTGTTAAACATGCCTGCGAGGACAACATGAAAAGTTACAAAGGACAAATAATGCAACCTGTACAAGGCATGGAAAGTGTAGTGAGTGTAATGAGCACATAATTCAAACAAATGACTACAGAAATAAGTAAGAAGGTAGGGGAAAACTACAATAGATTGGTTACCAGATAGGGAAAGTGTACTGAGGACAATGTGCACAGAAAACAGAGATACCTGTAGAAATATGTAAGAAGGAAAGGTAACTGTTCAAATTATAGTAAGATAACTGATGTAAAGGTGCTTATGTCACAAAGACAGTTGTGTAATAAAAAAATGTTGTAATGCGCATGTCATAATAATTAATCGTGGTCACACTTTTTGAGCAAATAAAAGTAAATAAAGGCAGACATAATATTATAGGATGTGACAGTTACACAACCTAACATTGTAACAGAGGGGATTATGTGACATATGAATATCATTAACATGCTGAATTAAGACGACAATTCACAAGGTCAGTACATATTACATTATGGGATATTTGCAAAGCATGCATTTTGTCAATATAACATTTGGAAAATAGAAATGGCTTAGAAGCCACAATCTGTTTTTTTCACACAGTTTGGTAAAGTGCACTTTGGACTGGCAGTATTTTGTAGCAGTGAATGAGAGTTCACTGCTCAAGGTACAAAGTGAGAAATTTAATTTGGAATGTCATCATTAGTGCACTTTAGAACAGCATGGATGCTGTTTGATAGAGCACTTTGAACAGGAGTAAGTGAATAAATTCAACATCGCACCCCAGTATCACTGTAGCACATAGTGTAACTGAAATGACTGAAAAGAAATTGTAAATGCAGGGTTTGAATTTAACTTGAAGCCACATGCTGCTTGTAATGTTTGTAGCATGTGTGTTTTCAATCGTACAACTGTTGATGAATAGAAACACAGGTCATGTTTGTATTTCTGTTTTAAGATGTGGAATATAATTTGTTAATATACACACACATTTTATATATATATATATATATATATATATATATATATATATATATATATATATATATATATATATATATATATATATATATATATACATACACACACACACACACACACATATATACATATACATACATATATATATATATATATATATATATATATATATATATATATATATATATTGTGCTTTGTAATTTGCATGCCTCTTAGCAAAGTGCAAACAGAGCTTACAAGTAAAGAAAAAGAGAAAAGTTAATTTTCTGTATTTTTCATAAGTGCAAACACTCATGTCACCAGAGTTAACAGGACTTCTTAAAGTCACATACATACATACATACATACATACAAGTCTACCTGAAGTACATACTGAATGCAGTATATCCGGAATGCCCATGGTTGAAAGGGAGTTCTCCTGAGAAATAATAGCACTGAAAAATAATAAACTGCCTTGAAATGTATTTATTGTTAATTCCATAGATTTGATTTCCACCTTGTACAGCTAGCTTTTACAGTGTGCAGTTCCAAAAAAATATGTCCTAAGTCATTCTCTTTAACCTTCCAAAGATTAAGGCTTACAAGGAAAGCCATTAAGCATGTCAGTGTTGACCACTGGAAAACATTTTAATAGGCTGAGCTTCACAAATGGGAAATCTCAGTGCCGTGCTTCACACCTCCACTGGTAAACCTCACTGAGGTGCTACACACATTCATTGGTAAATCTCACTGCCACACTTCACATCTTCACTGCTAAATCTCAGTGCCGTGCTCACACCTTCATTACTGTTTGATAAAAATCCGTTCTTCTTTCCTTTCCAATGAACCTCTGTCCTCTTCTATCATGCAGCTGCAGCTGACATGGGTGTGTGTCTTTGCTCAGTGGCTGATAAACATACGATTTGAATTTGGCACCAGTTCAAACATGCAGTTGTTGCTTGACTACTGCAGATATGGCTAGTTAGGGAGATGATGGTGCTAAATTTACAGCACAGAAGTGGAGTGTTGAGAAGTCCGGGATTTTTGTGGCACTCCTCATGAAGTGCTATAGCTGTAGGCTACTGCAGAGGGACTCTTCTGGGTCTCAGCATAAGACAGAGGCTTGGAACAGTGTAGCCAAGGCTGTCTGCTGTGCAACTGGCATCGCATGCACTGGAGATAATTGTCTTCACCACTATAGTGACCTGAAACAGTGCAAGAAGGGCCTCCTTAGCCAATGGGAGGATGAGTTCAGAACTGCTGACACCCCTCAGCTGTTTAAATATACTGACCCATCAGCAGTCTTTTATATAAGGTGTGGCAGAACAGCCAAGACTGTCATTCATTATGCTTTTATGTCTTTACTGTACAGCTGGTGAAGACATTGCAACAAACAGGGATGTGTATCAAGACAGGTTAACTCACCTCAGAGAGGCACGGTGTCCATATGCATCAGGTCCTGGTATAACCTTAGTAAGTATTGTCATTTTATGCTGTATGGCAACTGATTAATGGTACAACAGACTAAGACCTTCCCATCATACCTGGATGGAGTAAACATGTATAGACTGGATAATCGTAAATGTATAAGTAGTGAAATTACATAGTCATGGATCTAATTCACACACATTTTTGTCTCACCCTACCCCTTCTCTCTCAATTACTTTTTTGGTGGGGGGATTAAAATGTTCTGTTGTCATATATTTCTGCTTACAAAAAAACTGTTATTTAGCACAGAGAGGTAGATTGACCAATGCGGATAGGCTCACCATACCATCACAGATTGCAGCACCAACATCCAGCACTTCAGGGTCCCAAGCTTTCAGTGCTGCATCTAGAACCCCTGGTCTCCTGTCAGTGCTGCATCCACAACCCCTGCCCTACCTGCCCCATCCACATCAGGTAGCTGTGTCCCAGCAGCAACTGCACTGGTAACTCCTGGGAGTAGTATTAGTTGAGGTGGTGATTTTCTCACCCAGCAAAAGCTGACAGGGCTTGCTGTGGGTATCATGGAAAGTGGTCTCGATGCCTGAATCAGCCATATACAGAAGGTGCTGCATCATATTGCCAAAGCGAAGCTATGTTAAACACTAACACAGGAAAATGAGGCAGGAGGCAGTGATGACAATTCTGTAAGTGAGGACTAGATTCTGACTGTTCTCAGGCTTGACATGAGTGCACCTCCAATGTCCCCTACCTATCTTCAATCACAGTGTCCCCCAACCTTTTGTACCATCTCTGTCTGTCTTGTTTGTCCTGTATGTGTGTGCCTGCTTTCTCATCTACCCTATCTACCTGACCCTCACAGTCCTAAGCCCCTTCCCCAAAATTGCTCTCTCTTTGAAAGTAAAAGAAAAAAATGGGCACCTGTCTCACCAAAAAAAAAAAATTGACCCATACATAGCTGTTCATTTCACCTGTGTGTCTTGTTGACACCCTTGATTTGGTACAATTGGCTCTACAACACTATTTTGTTGTTGTCACTTATCTTTGGTGTGATGACAGATCAAATTCAGCAACTTCTATCTACATTTCTAGATTTGTGTTGTGAAGAAGTGGATACTCTGTTTCTGTCCCTCTATCTTCCTGCAAATTATTCAGTTCTTCTCCATGTGTCTTCCTCTCTGCTTGCCTATCCATTTCACTACTTTCACACATTTAATCTTGACAAAAACTAAAATTACACACAGTACACTTGGCCAGAACGTTCCCATAAAAAAAAAACCTTCACATTTTGTCCTCAATATTTACATGGATTTTGGCATTGTGCACCAATATTGAGTGATGATGAATAGCTGTTCATGTCCTATGACAAAACCTGCTCAGTTGCTGCCATCACCCACAGTAGCCAGAATAGCCTCATTCAAAAGTGTTTAAACATGCTGTGCCATCAGAATCCAAGTAAAGACAGGATAAAGGAAATACTTTCTAACAGTTACTCTAACAGCTCTTAGCAGCAAAGTACAACTTCCTTTGTTTAGTGTTGGCACAATACACTTGTCTGAAGACTGATTTTTGGCCATAGCATCAAGGGTTCAATTCCAGATGTATGTCACATTATTTCTTATTACTGTGATTTTATATTTTAATAGGTTTCATGACATACATTTTATTTTTTATCAAGTTATGACCTCTAATTAACAGATTTTGAATACTGTTGCAAAAAGCATTTACAAACAAATTCATGACCATAAGGAAGAATTAGTAAACCACCCTTATTGTACTCATGTCTTCATCATGTTTTTCCTCTCCTACATCTTCTTGATCCCAGAGCCACCAGTTAATGATGCAGAGCATGACAAATGAACGAGGACACACCATAAAAATGTGCATTAATGACCCATAACACCACCCTTTCATATGTGCCTGTCTATCTGTGTATAACTTCACCCCTTCTCTCTCACCCTTTTGTACTGTTGACTATTCATTACTCAGGCAGATATAAATGTCACCATATGGCATTGTTATACTGCCATTAAGTTGCTGAAGAATAATACCTGCATCTTCCATTGGCTGAATAAGTTATCACTGTCCTTTCAAGGATAGAATTTTGACATTTGTGAAATAAGGTTTCATTTGTAGAGTGTTGAGTTAATGATCAGGTCTATAAACTTAATTTTTCATCTTAACAATAGTTCAAATCAAGCATTAGGTGAAACTCTTACTGCATGTTTTTGTGTGTCTTTCCTGTAAATGTGTTGCCTATACTGTGGATATAAAAAGTTTATACACGCCTGTTAAAATGCCAGGTTTTTGTGATATAAAAAAATGAAGCCACAATAAATAATTTCAAAACTTTTCCCACCTTTAATGTGACCTATAACCTATAACCTGTAATTTGAAAAAAAAAAAAAATCTGTTAAAAAAAAAAAAAAAAAAAAAAAAAAAAACAATCAATAGCTGGTTGTATAGTGTGCAAAGTAATACTTTGTTGTGTGTGCACATCCTTAAACTAATACATTGTTGAAGCACCTTTTGATTTAATTACAGCATTCAGTCTTTTTGCGTACACACCTGCTATCAATTAAAGAGACTCTGATTAACCCCAAATAAAGCTCAGTGTCCCTGGTAGGGATTTCTTGACATTTTACTCAGTTGCCTGCTACAGCAAAAGCCATGGTTCACAGAGAGCTTACAAAGCATCAAAGGGATCTCATTGTTGAAAGGTATCAGTCAGGAGAAGGGTGCAAAAAATTTCCACACCATTGGATATACCATGGAACACAGTGAAGACAGTCATCAAAAGGTGAAGAAAATATGGGACAAAAGTGACCTTGCAAAGAACTGGACAGCCTTCCAAAACTGATGAAAAGACAAGACAAAAACTGGTCATTGAGGCTGCCAACAGACCTATAGCAACACTGAAGGAGCTGCAGGAATTTCTGGCAAATACTGGTTGTGTACTACATGTAACAACAATCTCCCATATTCTCCATATGTCTGGACTATGGAGTAGGGTAGGTTGACAGAGAGCTTTTTCTTTTCAGAGAAAACATCCAAGCCTGGCTAAAATCTGCAAAGCAATGATATCAAGTCTAAGGTTGAACTTTTTGGCCACAATTCCAAAAGGTACGTTTGGCGTAAAAAAACACTTTGCTTCACCAAAAGAACACCATCCCCAAGGTGAAGCATGGTGGTGGCAGTATCATGCTTTGGGGTGGCTTTTCTTCAGCTGGAAATGGGGCTTTAGTCAAGGTGGAAGGACTTATGAACAGTTCCAAATACCAGTCACTTTTGACCCAAAACCTTCAGGCATCTGCTAGAAAGCTGAAGATGAAGAAAAATTTCACATTTCAACACGAGAATGACCCCAAGCATACATCCAAATCAACAAAAGAATGG
Source organism: Protopterus annectens (assembly GCF_019279795.1). Taxonomy (NCBI): domain Eukaryota; kingdom Metazoa; phylum Chordata; order Ceratodontiformes; family Protopteridae; genus Protopterus; species Protopterus annectens. The sequence continues at coordinate 1,144,331,592 of NC_056727.1, read as the reverse complement.
CTTCACCAGAAAAAAAATTAAAGTTTTGGAATGGTCCAGTCAGAGTCCAGATGTAAATCCAACAGAAAATCTGTGGGGTGACCTGAAGAGGGCTGTGCACAAGAGATGCCCTCTCAATCTGACAGATTTGGAGCATTTTTGCAAGGAAGAGTGGGCAAATATTGCCAAGTCAAGATGTGCCATGCTGATAGACTCCTACCCAAGAAGGATGAATGCTGTAATTAAATCAAAAGGTGCTTCAACAAAGTATTAGTTTAAGGGTGTGCACACTTATGCAACCAGCGTAGTATACATTTATCTTTTATATTTTTCCCCTAACAGATTTGTTTTTTAATTGAAATGTACAGTGTACAGGTTATAGGTCACATTAAAGGTGGGCTAAGTTTTAAAATGATTTATTTTGGGCTCACTTTTTTATATCACAAATACCTGGCATTTTAATAGGGATGTGTAAACTTTTTATATTCACTGTATATCTGTCTAACCCCATTCTGTTTTATCAGTTATAGTACTCAGTATTTTTACAAGGTTGGCAACAAGCAAGTGTAGTATGTGATACTAAATGGCATTAAAGAATTATTGAAAATATCATGAGTATTTGCATTACACCGCATTGCCATGGCTAGCATAGTGCAAATAGCAATAGGTCTGCTGTGCTATAGAAAAACAGAGTTAGAGGAATAAACTGTGATTCACTTACGTTTTCATATGTATCTTGCTGCTGGATATTATGTAATGTTATGTTATGTGTAAGGAAGGCTACAATTGATATAAGTGTAATGAACACTGCTGCCTACCTAATGTTTTTATTGGACGTGTTATGAATGTCTCTTACAAATGTGATTGAAAGTACAGCATGAACCCCTCTGTGGTGAGCTAATATAATTCCCTTGAAGCATGGCTGATATATAGTATGCAAAAAAGATTTTTTCAGTAGGCATTACTGACACAATTTGGACAATCAACATATTTAAGATAGTCATTACTATGTAGTCTTACAGTAATGATCAAAATTAATTATGATAATCACATTCTGATACCATTTGTAAAATGATCTGCATACTGGATTCAAACTCTGCTTTTTCATTTAGCTCTCTGAGCTTACAACGTGTGCCACAGAGAAGGTAAGTGACGTGCATTTTCTCATTTCAGTAGTGTCCTGAGTGCTGACCTCTGCACATAGTCATAAAGCCTGTTTGAGCTACAGAAGGCTAACCAAATTAAATGTTCACTTTTTTCCTAAGGCAGTGAACCCTGTTTGCTTGCCGCCTAATGTTATGCAAACAGGAAAGGCAATTTGTTTTTGAATTATGCTTTGGCCATAAAATGTGATAGCTAGACTCTAAAATGCTATATGCATATCTGTAAAATGGTCGCATAAAACAGATCTGTTCTACATTTAATTACAATCACAACATTTTTTCCCAGCTCCTTATTTGCACAAAGATTGGCAGGGAACACTACTAAGCACCACTGAACACTGCTACTTCACATTCCAACTTCAACACCTTAAAGTACAAACACACGGGTCTACTTCATTTCACTGAAAGCTCATTTCACTGAAAACTCATTTGACTGAAACTCATTTAGTTGAAAGTTATATATGGCCTTTTCCCCACTGTAGTGCAATCCTGGAGTTAGTATATAAAGTAAGGGAGGGTGTGGGGGGCACAGTTTCCCACATTGGGGGGTGTGGGGGCGTAGCTCCCCACATAGTTTGGTTATATATTGTCTTCGGGAAAGAGTTATTGATTGGACGAAGTATCCATATTCATGGTTTTAAACATTTAAAATGGGTGGGGCGCTACTCCCCCCACACACCCCCTTACTTTATATACTAACTCCAGGATCGCACTACAGTGCGGAAAAGGTCATATATAACTTTCAACAAAATGAGTTTCAGTCAAATTACTTTTCAGTGAAATGAGCTTTCAGTGAATTGTGCACAGGCAACTGAGTTTCAGTGATATGAGCTTTCAGTGAAATGAAGTAGACTCAAACACACATGTGCTGATGCTTTGCCAATATTCACCCAAATATGTTTCTCAACACTGAGCTTTAGGAAGAGATTTTAAACAAAAATAAATATTACTACTAGATTGTATTACTTCAAAACATGGACATTGCTTAATGTATTCACGTGAACTGCAGTGAACTGTGTGGTTGACTTAACACTTCATTCTGTACAGTTATGTCTGCAATTTAGCACTCTTGCAAATGATATGCAACCACATAGAGCCTTGGCACACATACTTCATCATTACTTAACCCTAATGATATACAACCACATAGAGCCTTGGTACACATACTTCATCATTACTTATCCTCCTGCATTACAACATTAAGTATTGCTTGGTATTGACAGTCCACATTGCCCATGCATAAGCACATACCATTGTTAATATCAATACCATTTATTAAAGTTTACATACCATCATCATAACCTGATGATCCATGGCTGTTTCTTTGTCCATCCTGTGTTTCATAAGTGTGTGTGTCTCATGTACACAACACAGGTACGTGTCAGTCTCATTTTTGCAATATATATTAATGACAGCATCTCTGACCTAAGTAACCGGTATTGCATTTAGTCCTTCATATCAACAAATACAGATTTGAAAAAAAAACTTTCAACATGACAATATCGGCTCTGGCACAGAATGAGAAGCTACTTCTCTCTACAGTGCACTGTCACACTGTAAAAGTAAGACTCCTTTGGTGGTGCTTACATTAAGTAGTTTCCTTCAGATTGTGCAACTAGATAGATAGGGGTTTCTAATTGTACAGCAGTCAAAATTGGGTGTGTGTATGTATGTGGTTTGTGTATATTGTGGTGTAAATATGAAGTTATGTACTGCTGGCCTCAATGAAGCAGTAGTCTGGAGAAACGTTTACAAGATGAGTCCGCATCAGTTTCAGTTACTTTTCCCTATATCATCTTTTGTGCAATACAACATTGATGTCATTTCCTACAAAGTGCACTACTGTCACAGTGTAGAAGTCAAACTTCTGTAGAGGCACTTGCAGTCAGTACTGTGTCCACTGGATTGTGTAACTAAAGAGGTGGGGATTCTAATCTCACAGAAGTCAAAGTGTGTGTGTGTGTGTGTGTGTGTGTGTGTGTGTGTGTGTGTGTGTGTGTGTGTGTGTGTGTGTATGTGTGTGTGCGTGTGTGTGTGTATGTGCATTTCTATGTGAGCTGTGAATACAGTCATATAAATATGACCTTCTGTATTATTTGCCTCCCTGAATAAGCATTATAGAGAAACTTTTACACTGCAGGGTGAGCCCACAACAATGTCAGACCCTTCTCCCAACATCATCTTCAGTGCAACGTTGATGTAATTCCCTACAAAGTACACTCTCACACTGTAGAAATCAGATGTCTATTGTGGTACTTGCATTAAATACTGTGTTCTCTAGATTATGTAACTAGTTAGACAAAGAGTTCTAATCTCACAACAGTCAATTTCTTTGTGATGGTGGGTGCATAGCATCACTGGAGGATTAATTTGACTCCTGCTGGGGAGAAATATTTACATAATCAGATCAATCTCACATCCCCTTTTCACTCTGTCCACAAATGCAACACACTGAGGTCATCATTTCAATAATGCACTCTCACACCACTAAAGTCAGACCTCTCCTGTGGCACATGCCTATAATACACTTGTATATAGATTGGGTCATTAGAGAGTGAGTTTGAATACAGTACCAAAACTCTCCTGACTATATGTGTGTGAATATAAATGGTTGCAGGAGTGTCTTACACCTCTTAGTTTTGACATTTATAATTCCACATAGCTATAAAGTCATTTTTGCACACACATCTCCTTTGCATAACATAGCTGATGTCATCATTTCAAAGATGAAATGTGGCTCACATGCAATCAGACTTTTTCTGTGGCACATGCCTATGATACATTTTAGTATAGATTGTGTCAGTAGATAGGGTGGCCAAATACAGGAATGCCTGTTTTCTTTCACTACGTGTTTCTTCCTCTTACTGTTAAGAACAGGCTGAAAATAACTACATGATGTGCATCTATACAGTGTGCTTGTGCTGTGCAACCACTTTTTTGTGGAAACATCAAGATAATACACAATGGTGATGTCATCCATTGAAATATGCAGTGTTACAGCTATAAAACATATCTCGGGTTGCACTTTTGTTTCCACAAACCATTATCAACTTGTGGTGTTAGGCATATAGTTCAAAGCCCAACATCACTTCTTTATTTTATTTATTTATTTATTTTACATTTGTTGACCGGGATAGTCCGACTGGATACATGTCCATTTTCAGTGGAGGACAGTGACAGAAGATTAATACATTGAGATAATACAAAAATGTATCTCCTATAGTAGAATATACAAAACAGGAGACACAGTAAAGTGTAAAGAGTCTATAATATACAATATCAGGCATACAAATAAAACACACCTTTCTCCTTCTAGGCTAACCACTTCAGTATGGTTAAGAGGAAAAAGAAAGAGGGATGCATCCGGTTAGTCAGGACTTGAGCATTTGGCAGAGCCAATGACTGAGATGGTGATTTAACCTTTTTGAAAAGGTATAGGGAGGAAATGATGGTAAGGCTGGGAGGGAGGGAATTCCATATTTTACCAATGGCATTCATTGTTGGTTTTGACTGTTTGAACTAGTATCTTGTGGTCTGATTAAGTTTTTCATTTGTCAGGTTGTTTCAGGATTTTAAACGCTTCTATAGTTGGGTCTGCTGTAGAAGGTTAGTGAATTCTATCCAACCCAGGTTTCTTAGGTTAATACAGTGGTGTGTTCTGTAGGGCATGCCAGTTGCAAATCTGGCAATATGATTATAGCATAATAATTTATTTAGTTCAGCTATGTTGAGATTAGTGAGCATAGGCAATGGTCACTTTTGCTGTTGGAGTAAGAAAGATTTTATTCGGTATAGTGACCCAAGTTTTTATTAACAGTTTTAATGGTCTGATTGATATGGATATCAAATCTAAGTTTGTTATCTATGGAAACTCTAATAGTTTGGTATAGGAGTCTGGGAGATGATTGTCCCATTTTGGATTGGATAGAAAATGATATGGGTGTGGTCTTTTGAGTGGAGGAAAAAAAGTAATTTGGTTTTATATGGATTCAAGATCAGTTGTTTAAGTAGTAGGTTGACAGGAGATGTATCAGAACAGACTAATTATTGAATACAGGTGGCTTCAGGGATGGCTTTGTATAGGTCATTTATGAAGATTGAAAAGAGAAGAGGCCCCAGTATAGATCCTTGGGGTACTCCTATGGTTTAGATAAGAGGTTAGAGAGCTTAGACTGCCAGAGTACGCTTTCGTTTCCTATCAGAGAGATAGCCAAAACCAATCCAGTGCTTGTTTGTCTAGATGGAGATTTTTAGGGTATTATGAAATTATTGGGTTCACACCATCAAAAAGGCCTTTGATAGGTCAAGAAAGAGAGCTGAGGAAATTTTTGTCATTTGTTGATTGTGTCAGTAAAAAGAGAAGAGCAGTGGTTGTACTATGGTTTGTTCTGGGTAAGATAGTAAAGAAGTTGTTTGTGTATACACTTTTCCATGATTTTGGCCAAAGGTGACAGTATTGCTATGGGCCTGTAATTTGATAGTTCCGTTGATGAGCCACCTTTGTGGAGAGGTATGACATGGGATATTTTCCATATTGAGGGGATTGTGGATTCTGCTATGGTTCTATTGATAAGTATGCATCTGCAGCTTTTTGTAAGTATTCCCTGGGAGAAGGTCTTGTGACTGTTGGAAGTTATCTGTTTTAATGGAGCTAGTGGTCGGTAATTGATTAGCTAGGGATTGTATAGTGTCAGTAAAGAATTTGTTAAAGGAATTGGCTACGCCTTCAGAGATTTTATCACTTAGTTTTTCTGGGGTAGGAGTAGAGGATTTACCTGGGTGGAGAAGATTGTTTAATCCAGTCCAGAATTTTGAGAGTTATTTTGGTATTTATTTTGGAGTTGGCAATAGTAATTTTTCTTATCAAGTAATGTTGCTTTTTTGGTCTCATTTCTTAGTTGTTGGAATTTAATGCGGTCCAGGGGTGACTTGGTTGATTATTCCAGGTTTTGTTTCTAAGTTTGATTAAAAATTTGGTGTTTTTGTTAACCAGGGTGCAATATGTGTTTTTATTCTGATTGATTTTATTGAGACTCAAGTATGGCTATAAATGTGGTATTAAAATGAAGTACTGATGCCCAGTTAAAGGATTTAAGTTCTATCAGGAATTTTGTGAGGTCAAAATGCTTCCTGTTTCTGACTGACCTGTACATGGGCGGAGAGGCATATTACCTTGTTTTTCTTAATGTAGGTGATGAGGTGGTCACTAAGGTCATTTGGGTTGACTGTTAATAAGGATCCAGTCTAGGATACTCTCTTTTTTTTTATTATTACCTCTCTGGTAGAGGAAGATATTGTCTGATGGAATCCATGTAATATGGTATGGGGGTTGTTGACTTCACAGGGAACGCCAGTCTATATTAACATCTCCTAGGATAATGGTTTCTTGAGGATAGTTATTTGATAGCCAGCTAAGAATGTGAATTAGATTAATACTTTTATCTTTGTTTATTTGTAGTCTTAGTGCAAGTATTTCAGCATTAGAGATCTGGGGTGGCTGAGGGGAGTTAATAGTGACATTATTTTCTTCAGGCGATCAGCTCTATATATATTGTAGCCTGGTGGAATGATCTCATTAAGGGAGGTACATTGCTAGTAAGGCATGCAGTTGTGAATCTTTATATTTATACTTTATATATTTTAAGTGGTATATTTGATGGATATCCCCATCTATGGTTATATTTTTTCTTAGATAGTCTAATAGTCTCATAAGCTTAAATAATAGTTTATTATTCTTCTTAGACTCAGTGTACATGTTGTTAACAGTGTTGTCACCCACATGTGCTATGTTCATGTGTAAATGGCATTTCCTCTTACAAAGGTTTGTTCTAAATATCCTTTTGAAAGACTGTCATTTGAATCAATTGTCCTTCCATACCAGCTATAGTGAGATTCCTCAAGACAGAAGACATGAGATGATGTAATGTATGTTGTTGTTTTCAATGTGCAACAGTTTTGTTTACCAAATGGCATTCAGTGTTTGTGCTACAGAATTTGAAAGCAGTGTTAGTAGCACAGCAGTTAGTATACTTGCTTTTGGTACAGAAAGCTGTATTGAAGACAGATGCTGTAATTTGAATAGATTATACTTCCATATCAGCTGTATTGAGATGCCTCCTCAGGACTGAGGACATGACAGAATGTAATGTATGTTGTTGCCTAACTAAGGAATGTGTTCCAATATGGGATTATATCCACTTTGTGCATAATTGTTCTTCTACCATCACAGTGACAACAGCTGGGGCCACAGGTGCACTTACGTATACCAATAGCATCAGGCAGGGTTGTCTGACATATAGGAAAATTATTTGTAAGTAATTACAGGTACATATATCCCTTGATTCCTACTCATGATGTAATGTTTTCACATAACCACATGTATGACAACTGGCAATGCACTTATACCAGGGAACATTCATTGATCCCACTGTATTGTTGATTTTCTCAATGCTTAGGCAAGGGTTCCAAACCACCACTAAGTGTCTGTAAGCATTTGTGTCTTTAACTGTTCTGCAGGAATGACATCTCCCCAATTATACTTTGTACATATACAGAGGCAGTGGCTCCCCCATCAATTTTAGCAGATAAACATTATGAGGAGTTCAAGAGTTGTGATAACAGTTCCCCTGTGATGTGTGTGATTGATAGCCAGTTGTTAGCTGGAGAAGCTGTATTGCTATGTTCAGTTCTAGCATAAGGAATCATTTTGTGATAACGTACTGACATCACACAACAAACATTACATCACATCAGTCTTATTCCTTGATGTGTTGCATGAAGACATGTGAATGTAGCTTTTGATTTCATATCAGTAGACATTTATTCTGGCTATGTCATGGTGAGAGTGCTACTGTGGCATGTGCATTGAGGACTGTGGTGTACACTAGTATGCTCTAGTTCTTGGTGGGTGTGTATAAAAAAATATACAGGGAAACCTTCCATGATCAAGGAACATTGATATAGGACTGACCAGAGACAGATCTAGCACTTGGTGACCTAGCAATTGCCAAGATCCCAGTGCCTGGTGGGGGCACTAGTCAGGGGTCTTCCACATTTACTTTTGAATTAATAAAAAAAAATAATAATTAACGTTTCTTCTTAATATCTCAGTGGTGCCTTCTCCTTCAAGAAGACACACTCACATGCACTCTGCATCTGGGAATGCATCTTTAATACAATGCACACACCAATGCAAATGTAATGTAAACATGTTCTGTACTTGTATGAGAGGAACACCCACAGAATTTAAACTTGCAGTAGCATAAACATTTTTCATTTGTAAGTTGAATTTAAAGCATGTGTGTGTGTGTGTGTGTGTGTGTGTGTGTATGTGTGTGTGTGTGTGTATGTGTAAAATGCCCATGTTAAGGATGGTGAATCAGTCAATTAACTTAGTCTAAAAAACCAAAACCACAGACTGCTTCTCAAACTCAAACAAAACCTTTATTGGAGACCCACAAAGTTAAGTGCTTTTGTCAGCATAAATCAGCTGACTTCATCTGCTCTGATGAAGTCAGCTGATTTATGCTGACAAAAGTGCTTAACTTTATGGTCCTCCAATAAATGAAGTCAGCTGATTTATGCTGACGAAAGCGCTTAACTTTGTGGTTCTCCAATAAAGGTTTTGTTTGAGTTTGAGAAGCAGTCAGTGGTTTTGGTTTTTTGGACTGTGTTTGTGCCAGGTTCCTGGTTTTCATGTTGTTTTGTTGCAGTCATTTAACTTACTCAGGCACCAACCCTGCACTTTGGTTACAGGAGATAAGAGTCTGAATCCTCTACACCAACTACCAGACTGCTAAAGGAATAGACAGTTTCAGTACATTTTCAAAGAATTATGAGTTTCAGTACATTTCTAATGCATTTTCAAGGAATTGTGAGTTTCAAGGGAATAGAAGTTTACTGCTGCTCATTCTAAGTCTGTTTTCAATGTGCAACCGTTTTGTTTAGCAAATGGCAGTCAGTGTTTATGCTACAGAATTTGGAGGCAGTGTTAGCAGCATGACAGTTAACATACCTTGCGTTTAGTACAGAAGGCGGTCGGATCTACTCACAAAATGTGGATACTGTAGTGCACTTTAAGGGGAGGATGGGAGTGCAGCACTCCTGAGTGTGCCTTCCTTTGAATGAGATGCCTAGTAACTATGAACCTGCCAGATGTTCTCTATAGCAATATTACCAGCTTATCAACTTTTTTTTAATGTAACACAGGCAATTAATTCTCCAAGGGCAGCAGGCACTGAATTTGTACATGAAACACGGACATGTAAAGCTGTTTGCCAGTAGCAACCTCTTCATTAGTTACAGATTTCTTTAGTGTGGAATTATTCAGATGACATTTACTTCTGCAGAGATTGTGCATATCGACTAATATTGGTAGAATGTAATGGCAGAAGTTTCTGTGGCCTTTTATGGTTGAAATTTTCTGAAATGGGTAGTTTGGCATTATTGGTTCATACAATCTGTTTCATTGCTTACTGTAAAATGTTTAAAACTATCATTTTAAAACACATTTCAACAACTGGTGCTGTATTATACAAGGAATATAATTTAATACAATTTAATAAAATCAGGAAGGTGATTCAAAGAACACATGCATGTCTGCATGGTCCTCAAAATCTGTGTAAGGAACCTGTAGTTTGAAAACAGTCCAAAGGTAGACATAATCCACCACTGGCCTGTTGCATTTTCTTTGAATGTGGGTTTCAAAGCCATTTCAATGAATATGAGTTTCAAGGGCAGAGAAATTTGCTGTTCATACTAAGTCTGTTTTCACTGCGAGACTGTATTGTTTGTTTAGCAAATGTCTGTCAGTGTTTGTGCTGTAAAATTTGAAATAAAAGCTTTAAATTAAATCCAAATACAAATATTTGTACTTATTGTAGATGTAAAGAAGAAAATAGTGTGTACCCTGACAGGTATGAACAGTGTTTATGGTAACTGGTTAGAAATAACCAAGAAACAGGACACGGGAATGGCTGCGGGGGGGGGGGGGGGTTGCTGTGAGGGGAGGAGCTGCTATGAGGAAAAAGCCCAATCCATTACCCTGCCTAAGGCCCCATTTGACCATGATCTGGCTTTGGGACTGATTACAATTGTGTGCACATAAGCATACTCAATTAATTGCAATAAGTATGACATGCTGATATCACATTCATTATCAGGGGACTTTTATTAATTCACACATTAATTTTGGTTGTTTGTGGTAATATCCATTGCTACCTCCTATGGCAGATGCCAGCAATACACAGCTGTGTGGAATACATCACATCATAGTGTGGTGTTTGCATCTGTTCTTATCTGTCTGCACAATAACTGTGTCAGGCAGGAGTGCCTTAAGCAAAGGTATTACATATGTCACATCCTACTCCCACATTTGTAACCATTAGAATATTACAGAGCTTAATTCCCTTTGAGGTTGGTCCTTCTCATACATGTGCTATGCCTATTTATGTGGGCACATACAGTTAATACACAGTTCAGTGCTAACATTGGTGGCATGGGGTAGATTTGTGCAAAAGGAGACTCTGACTTCTAAGCCATTCGTATTTTCCAAAATGTTATATTGACGAAATGCACGCTACGCAAATATACCATAATACATGGAATGTCCTTGCTGTCATCACAACTCAGCATGTTAATGACATTCATATTTCATGTAATCTCCTCCTCAATTTACCCAGTTATGGAAAAATCCTTACAGTAATAGAAAAGGGAAAACTAAAATGAAATTTTTTAACTGACCTCACTAAATTGCATTCTGCTGTGAAAGAGCTACATTGTCCACTGTGGTGTCAGACCAAGCTTCCTTCCATTTCCTCCTGTAACCCACTGTAGATACTGAGTACCAGAGTATCTCTGTCATGGTATGACTTCATCATGTTAACCTGGTAGTTTAGGTATCTGCCTCCTGTCTCGCAAATTTACCATGCTTTTAATGTTAGTTAGCTTCCTCACAATAGTGAAAGACCCTTCATGTTGCCTGCAGTCTATTGTGTTTATCAGGATTAAGCACAATCGCTTTCTTCCCGACAAAATACTTTCTGCCCCTGACCAGCTTAGTCATATCAGACCTTTTGCTGCTGTTGTCCTTGTGCCAGTTATTCTTCTGCATCTCCATGAGCTCCTAACTCTGGTCCTGAAGTATAGGACATAGTCCACATAAAATTCCTTTTAGGAATGGCAATCACCCTCCTATTCATCAAGAGTCAAATCCAGCCTCCCATCTTCTGAACACACATCAACTGAATGTGTGAAATTCCTGTGGATTCCTGGGACACCTCTATCTATCCAAAGAAGAGACAGAGCAGGTATGTGTCCCATTCCTGCTTGAAGTGGTCTGCGAATGCTCTTTGTGTGGTCTTCAGTGTAGAGTTAAACCTGTCCACCAGTACACTGTCTGTGGATGGTAGTGGGTTGTCTTTAAATGTGTTATCCAACAACACTTCCATAAATAGGCCAGCAGGTGTGACATGAGACTCTTATGTCTATTTTCAGTATTTCACTTGGAAAAACTAACTTAAAGAAAATTTCTAACAGAGAATGTGCCAGCTTTTTTGCTTCTATAGAGACCAGAACTACCACATCAGGGTATTTAGCAACACAGTTTACCATCACCAAGATATACAGGTACTATGAGGCCCCACAATGACCACAGCTACTGTCTTAAATACATCTTCTGTGATAGGCAAAGGAAAAAAAAACAGCTTTAGCTTTATCTCCTGCCTTGTCAAGCTTTGGTACTTCTCACATGTGTTGCAGTACCCATCCTATCTTTTACAATCCCTGTCCAACTGAAATTCTACATTAGCCTTATTTTGCATGGTTTATACCATCATATCATAGGATGTGCTCAGAAGTAACCATAAGTATGGCCTTGCTGCAAAGAGCTGCTGTATTACTATTCCCTTTAGCCCTCTTTCTATTCTCTGTTTAATAACTCTTTGTCCTAGTATATAGACCTCCTTCCCCTGAGTTTCAGGATCCTCCTGGACTACCTCTCTCAAATTCTGCAAAGTGGAGTCTGAGAGCTAGTGTGTCTCAGCTCTATCTTTATAGCCCCCCCCCACAGCTCCCCTCCATAAAAAGTCTGCTGTCCTCTCACATTGGTACCTCAAACTTAAGCTTGCTATTGATACGTAACTCTCCTCTTGAAGTAGCTCCTTACAATGGAAGCTAAATACTTTTCAATAGTTGTGTCTCCAGTTCAGGTTCACTGCTACTAACTACTGCTTTTCAAACAGTCACATAACCAGTCTTGGTTAGATGTGTGAGCACTGCATGGGTCTCTTCCTCCTCAGCTGCCTTTCTCACATGCTTGTCTCCATGCCTGGCTATGTATACCCACATGTACACAAGGTATTGAATTAACAAAATCATTTTCTGTTCACATGTCTGCTGAAATTTTATTGAACACTGTCATCTGCTTTTTCCCTTCTTCCTAATCCAAGTAAACTCTAGCCAGTATTACCTTAAAATGTTCCTCTTATGCCCTAACTGGAGTGGACTGCATAGACATGCTTCACAATAGTTATGTCTAATGCTGTATCTCTCCTGACAATGGTATTTTCCCCTCAACCAGCATAGGATATGCACACTTGTGACAGGTTGGTACAGCAGTTTTCTATAGAAAACTTGCCACACTGTCATAGCATCTCCACTGTTTGCTGTTTCCCATTACTTTTGTTCCCCACCTTGTCCCAGTGGATCCTGGTACTGTACACATCCATTTTGGTTACACAGAAAACATTTAACCTCCACAACCTTGGCATGTACTAGAACTGGTGGCATCACCATCCGCCTGTGGAAACTGTTGCTATAGCCCAGGTTGCCCACCTATGGCAGCTGCTGTCATGGCCTAGGTTGCCCACCTTAAGTCTCTTTATGCTCATGTGTAGTGCTGGGAAGCCTAATTCTTATGCAGTTTGTAACCTGTTCCCTAGAAATGGATCTTCTTCATCTTCATCTCTTCAGCAGTATTATACTTTCACTCCACCAACCAGATTATTGTCTCCTCAGGCAGAGTAATGAGTGTTTGCCCCTCACCAAAAGATATCCTAGTTTCTCAGATGTGGGGACATGACATCCACTCACCCACCCATGAAAGTAAATGCTTATTTCTGCACTATAATAATTATAAAAGGTATTGGCCATGTTCAGCACTGTGACAAGGTGAGGATGGCCATGCTAATCTACACAGCCCAGTGATTTCATGACTCATTCAGCAGTGTAGATGCCTTCCTAGAAGTGATTCTGGGGAGGAAACACACGGCTAATTATGATGTGCCTTTCCCCCCAGAATGCCTTATTAGCATTCAGCATGGCCCCTGTGCCAGCCCTTCATGTTGTGTTACAGGACCATGCAGAGCTGTGTAAAGGCAGTTGCTGAATCCTGGAAAAGTATTAAGACATGTATATGGAGGCATACACATCATTATACATTAATGAATTTGGTGCATTGTCTCTGAAGTTGTTTATATATATTTTTTGCATATTTTTATTGGTTGAATTTTTTAAAGTTTCACTACATTAACCTTTCTAGAGTACATAGAAAATGAAATAGAGCTAATAAAGTTAAAATCTTCCAACAAGTCAATTCATTTTAAATATTGACCTAAAACTGCAGTTACTTGAGAAAATGTAAAAATTACTAATATGCATCTCTTTTTTCTGTAATTTCTTCTTCTATTTCTTTCTTCTTTGTTTCTCTTTGTGGCATATAAATTGTATTCAGATAGCTTTAACTCTAAAATTGTTTAAAAATACATATTTGATAAGACAAACAACATGGCCACATATCACAAATATTGTATATAGCTATTGTTAATTAAGTAATATGATTGTTGTCATATAGTTTTTTTTTCACTCTGAAGTTTAGATTACTAAGGTTTTGTGTGAGAATGTTGTGGTTAACGATCTCAAAATCCTTAGTGAGATGACCAAAACCTTCTTTAAGTCCACCATTTATGTTGCTGTAAACTTTGTCCATGGTATGATTAATGCTGTTGCGGTACTGAAGAAGAAGCTCCACAGCTCCTGCTACTAACTGCATAGCAGATCATAGTCATTAATGTGCTTAAAGAGTTGCTTATATACTAGTTTTTCAAGTATTATTGATAAAGGCTAAATATTAGAAATGGGTCTGTAATGTCTGAGTTTTGAGGGTGACTGTACTTTTGTAAAAGGTAAAATGATAGCATGTTTGAAGGCAAGAAGGGGTTTTATCCATCATTGACAAGGGATAAGAAAATAAATGCATGGCGTATGCTTGGTGATGTCCGTGGTTGTCAGGTTTGTAATATATGAACCGTTGTTAGGTCAACTGTCTAGCTACCTCAAAGATAGGTCTTGTTTAATTTGCAGGGTTGACTGTCTCCATTCCCTTCTATTTTTTGCCAACCCTTTCTTCAAAGACCATCAGTCCCTTCTCAAGTTTACTGTAGCAGAGACAGGAAAGAGGATGCCATTATTGTGGCCAGAAAGACTGTTATTTTTTTTTTGTTTGCTTGTTCTTTTTATGTAGGTTGGATAAATTGGCTAGGATATGAATAAATCTTAACTGGAGACAGAGCAGGCAGTGATGCCTCTCATATATGTGACATGCATATTCCATGCATCTGACTACCAGCTGTCTAGTCTACCTTTTCCTCATTCTGAAACCAAACAACGTGCACAGAGCTGTGATACCGCCCTCCAGCTTCTACAGGGTGTCCAGCTATGGGAAAAAGTTCTTTATCTTGAGGAAAAACTGGTAGTTTCAGCTGTTCACTCCTCAACCCCCTCAGTTGACACTTTGGTGTCAAATCACTAGTTGATATTAGCTCACTGGTAACACATGGACACCCTGCCTTGGTGTCAGCTGTTTCATCTGTCATCTTAGCCATTACTACTGTCCCTTAAGGATCAGTAAAAGGACTTACTTTGTTCACCATTTTTGTTACTGTCATATCTTCAGATAGTGAGTGGTACTGTCAAATTAATGCAGTATGAGTATAATGCTAAAATATTTTATTCTGTCTTAAGTTTTGATTACTTCATCAAGGAACTCCAGATGAACTTCAGTCACATTCAAAATAAGTCAGTGACTCTACTGTAAATGCAATGAAAAATCACATCTGTGATTTTTTTTTCAGCTGGAACCTGAAAGGGATCTCTCAACCCTTTACTTTTAAACAGAGACCAAGAAACTTACATTACTAGAATTAGTTATATCTATCTGTAAAGTTTCAGAGTGTCATTTTTTTAACAACACCTGAAATTATTCAAATTACTTATAAAAGCTGATATCCTTAAAAAAACAGTCAGAAAATAGGTCTCCCCCTCATAGTTAAACAAGTTTTAACTGACTTTACTAATATCTCTACAGCTAGGAGACATTGCAGACGTCCAGTCTTCTGTATGCTGCAGTTAACACTCCTCCCAGCATCCATCTCTAAAAAAGGATGACTAAGTTCACAGATGAAGAAGGCTTACTATTATGGCTGCTTTAGGGAACTACATCGGTCTGAACTCTCAATGCACTTAATGCTACAACACAGACTAGCACATTCTATATTATACTGCCAAACTAAATGGTCAGCAATAAATAACTTAACAAAATGGTACACCAAAGAACAAAGATACCACACATATGTCTCACAAACACTCCACTGACACAAGTAGTTTGTGACAGTCTTTGCAATCACATAGTCAAAATAACAGTCTTTGCCAGACATTTCCATCTCAAACTCTCCTTTAAAAACCCTCTACAATCATTTAAAAATGCTTTGGCTGCAACTGTGGTTCAAGCATTAGGACATTATTGTACAAAAACACTCCTGTTGACGTTGTTGACAAAGGACTAATTTTTACTTCATGTTTAATGGATTCAATTTAATATTCACATCAGAACAACATTCTGGTGGGATTGTGCATGGGTGGTACAGGATGCAATGTATTGTTTGTATATTGTACTGTCTGACTCTGTAATAACAAAGTCAAAATACCATTTTTCTACATTGGCAAGTCATTGACAATGCTAGGCATGCTCATTTTGCTTTCACAAAGTTTGGTTTTGTCAGCCTTCTGCAACTGTATACATTATTGTATATATTTTGCAATATTCAGTTGTATAACTGCTGGAGCTTTTCTCCCCACGTCTGTGTAGAACACAGGTCACCTCAAGTCATGATTTCCTGATCAAAACACATAAATAAAATAAAAGGAATCATGTAGGGGTAAAATATAGAATATGTAAAGAAAACTTGATAGCAAAGCGTTTTTTTTTAGTAGAATTGTCTGTAGTGTGATAGCAGAATTTTTATATAAACATTCTGAAAGCAAAATCAGAAAAAGGATAAGGTAAAATTAACCACATAAAGATATAGGCATAAGATTAACACTACATGTTTTCGAAAGAATGGAAACAAGGGTTGCAGGAACAAACACAGTAGCCAGGACTAAGGAAATAGGTAGCTATGAGAGTATCTTAAAGTCGGAATGTGAAGGTGAATAAACAGGTCAAACAAACTCAGTAACTCCTGGTTTTCTGAAAATCGTATACTGAAAGGCCCTAGCAATAATTACTTTTCATCCATTTCTTCTTATGTACATTTTAAAAACTATTTAGTGACTTAAAGATTTCTTACATAAAAGGCATTCTGGCTTTCTAAATTCAAATGTTTGAGTTCAAAAAAGTAATTAGTGGCCTATATTAATCACTGTATAAAATGATGTTCTATAAAGACGGTATGTATTGGCTGCCCAGAACAGGGACACTTTTTTGTCAAGTGGACTTACCAAATTAACAAATGGGTAACAAAAAAAATCTTGAGCAAAAGAAAGTTCTAAATACTGAATCATTTCCGACATGAATGTTGTGCTAATAATAAGGTATTGTTATATCTCATACGATAACACTATGGAATGAGAAGTTGTTTCCTCTTATTCATGTCACAATGCCTTATTAGAAATGCAGCTTTGCTGGCAACAGCATCTGGTTACTGCAAAGATAAAACTCATATAGTTTTTTATGCAGTCATGCATTCCATTATAACATCCTTCTAGACTGGAAAACATCTGCAATGGAAAACAAATAACACACGCTTATCTCTGATGACAGACATGATCACTTGGCTACAGTTCCACTTTTATTAACTTGATGTCTCAAATGGATTTCCACCAGCATCTCACTAGATGCAGTCTTTTGGAATTTATTAAAGCTAAAGGATACAGCATTGTTATGCATTCTTTATAAAATATAAACCTATAAGTTAATCTGAAATAATATGTGTGTGTGTTTGTATGTGTGCATGTGTTGTGTCATGAATCTGTGTGTGCACGTGTGTGTGTGTGTGTGTGTGTGTGTGTGTGTGTGTGTGTGTGTGTGTGTGTGTGTGTGCACGCACTACTCTGAAGTAGTACCCATATGGGAACTGTTTCTATTAAGATGTTGTGATGTTGAATTTCACTGTATAAATCAGAAGGGTGCAGAGGGCATGGCGTTTTAAGTAGGGAAGTTAGAGGCAATGCACCCCATCAAAAATGTTGTGTTGTAAATGCTGGCAGCATTCTACTATTGAGACTAGCATTTGCTTAATTTCATGGAAGTGATGTGCTATGAATATTTTCTATTTTCTACCGTTCTTTTTTTCTAGACTTGAAGACATGTCAGTGCAAATGATTCCTCAAAGTAGTTTATAGATTAATTTGTCTTTTAACATTGTAAATGAACCAGTTCTTCTCAGACTCTTTTCTGTCAGAATATGTTTCTCAAGGACAAGGATAAATGGAATATATATATATTTGTGTATAAAACAGTGACAGGAAATCAGCTAAGATGGAAGGCTGAGCTATGACAGACAAACCTTAGCCATACTTGATTCATTCACCCCATGAGTTCTTTGTGCTGCAGGTATGCAGACCTATTGTTATGGTTTGGAGCGAGACCTGCTTTGTTATCAAGTAGTTTTAACAAAACTTTTTTTCCACACATAACTTCCTCTACTTAAATGTCTCTGTAGTATTCATGTATATTTAATGCACAAACTGCTTATATCACTCTAACTGTATATAGTTTAATTCTGTATCCTGTCATCTAGTAAAGACATCTGAATCGATAATTTAACCATGGGCAGCTCATGGTACTAGTTGCTGGGCAGTAGCCCCCCCCTCCCCTAACTAAAAAAGAAAATAAATCCCTTAAATTGAATAAGAAAGTTAACTTTTATTTTTAAATTAAAAATAATTGTTGACTTCTGTTTTGTTTCAGGAGGAGAACTGAAATAAACAAAAAAAAGGCAATCCAAACAAATAAAATAGCTTCCTTCGACCATCAATCATGTTTTCTAGACAGCGGCCTGCAGCAGGAGAAATGTTTCATCTCTCTGGGCTGCTGTATGATGCAAAGAGGAGCTCTTCCTATCGGCTCAGGCTATTCAGATGACTGAGACAGCCTGAGGAAACAAAATGGAAGTAGCTAACAAATGAGAGCAGAATCACGAGGCAAAAGGTTTTATTTATTTTTTGAGTTTATATAAGTCTGTGTATACATATATATATATATATATATATATATATAGATTCACTAGACAATCTCAAAATACTGAAATGTCGAATTTCACTATTTCGAGACTGAATATTAAAAAACACACATACCCGAAAACACACACACACACACACACACACACACATACACCTACCTAACCATACTACAACAAACAAAAGAACACACATAAACACAACATAACACACAAACACACCTACCCTACCTATAAGCAGGGGGGGGCAAGCCCCCCTGCACCCCCCCACCCCCCACTTATATATACTAAGTCCGAGGTCACACTAAACACACAAACACACAAATACCACCACTACACACACTCACACACATTCAAATCCCTACCCAATACTCTTACATAAACACCACATACCTGAAACCCCAGATAAATCCACAAGCCGCACCGCACATCACGAACATGACACCACAACAGCAGATTCGACATTTCAGCATTTGATATAGTGCAGTTTCAAGTAACTGCACTTTCCACTATTCAGTTTTGAAATACTGAAATTCGACATTTCAGTATTTCGGGATTGTCTAGTTAACCCATATATATATATATATATATATATATATATATATATATATATATATTTAGGCACTCTGTTTGCATGCAGGAAAATGATAAATACATAATGCATGTGTGTATTTGTGTGTGTATGTGTGTCTGTGTGTGTGTGTGTGTGTGTGTGTGTGTGTGTGTGTGTGTGTGTGTGTGTGTGTGTGTCTGTGTGTGTATGTATGAATGTGAATGAGAATGTGAATGGATGGATGGATGGATGGATGGATGGATGGATGGATGGATGGATGGATGGATGGATGGGGAAATGAATGGGGTCCTATAAACTTGTAAATGTCATCATTTTATTTCTTCATTATTTGCTGGTCCACTTTTTATGTATGGAGATATATAACCTCTCAACTGTCCATAATTCCTAATGTTGGGTCATATTTTTGTTTACTTAATGTGTGGTCTGGTAAATTGGTGAAACTGCAGCATAACTCTTAGCTGTTAAAAATCTTGCAGAATGACCAAATTTCAACCTCATATTTTGGTCTGTTAATCATAAAATTAGAGGTTTTCTGGTAAATCACTGAGGATTAAATCAGTAAATAGTGACAGACATTTGAGTTTCAGATTTCATATCCTTCAGAAAAATGTATTTTAAAGGTAAACTTGCTATTCTAGTAACATGTGCATGCCTGTTTTTTACAAAAAAAAAATGTGTGGCCTGGTAAATCAGTGCGGATTGCACTGCAGACACTAAATAATGGCAGACATTTGAGTTTCATACTTAATAGCCTTCAGACAACATCATGGTAATGCAAAGACTGTTAGTTTAGCAACTTTCTAAGTACATAAAGGTAATATCTGTCCCTGACTTTGGGACTCTGCCATTATTTTTTAACTTTTACCTTGACTCTTGAGAGTAGATGTTGAGAGGTAATTGGGTGTTGTGGTGCAGTGAGCTGCATGCTTTATTCCAACAGCAATGAGATGAGAATATAAATTTGTGGGCATGACAGTTATATTTTATTCCTTCATTTCTTACGAACAGGCAGAAAAGGTATACATAGTCTAGTCATACAAGTGGCTGTATTTGATTTTCAAATCTGTGTTCTCAGCTGTCCCTGCTTTTGCAGATCATCTGATATTGCTTGTGTCACATTTTGTTGTATTTCTTGTAAAATTTGTATTTTTTTCTGGCAAATCAATGGGGATTGGGACTAGCCTTCAGTGCAAAGCCTGTTATTCTATAAAGTTTTTAAGTATATAAAGACAATAGCTGTTCCTGATTTTGATCCTCTGTCCACCATTATTTTGACTTTCTCCTTGATTCTTGAGATAAAATGTTGAGATGTATGAGGTAGCTATATGCTATTCTGACAACAGTGAGCTGAGAAGATAAATTCACCATGCAGCAGTTTTTATGTATTTCATCATTTATTTTATGCAGCCAAATACTTGAAGTATTCAGTCTCGGTCCCAAAGGTGACTGTCAGTAATGGTCATATCTCTGTGTGCAACTATGTGCATGTGAAGGGGGTTACATTAAGTTACTGTTGCCAGTAGTTATTACATTTATTTTATTACATTCTGATCTCTGAGGTACATGCAGTCAATAAAGCCATAGCCAGCTTTAGCTACCAGCGAACCCTGCAGTCGCTGGGGGGTGGGGGGGGCACACAGGTCCTAGCAGGTCCTCAACTACAGCAAGTTATCTTATTTTGATATTTTGTTTCATAACTGTCGAACCAACAAAAGCAGTATAGCAATCTTGTGTACTTAATAAACCAGGTGGGTAATAATAACTCTTATCTGTATCTCCTTTAAAATTAAAATATATCTATAGTTACAGTAACAGAGTTTTGTCAGCTAACAGGCTTCATAATTTTATTAAATATTTTCCTACTGACATTGTGCCCCTGACCTATGTGGGCATTCTCTGAAATAAAACTAATGTTTTAGGCACTTGCAATAACTGTGGCTGCAGAGGGCCCCCATAATCATAACTGACTGTGTGAAAGCCCCACAAAAGCTTCTGTTGCTTGAGGAAAAATGAGGAGGAAAAACATTATTCATTGTCTGATTATGCCCTTTATCAGGGAATGAGAGCAATTGATCTCAGTGCTTACCCTGAGTTTTAAGAAAAGCTGATGCCCCCATCTTCAGGGAGGGTTTTCTGTTTCAGGGAGTTTTATAAATACTCCAGATATTATAACTCTCAGCATTTGTTTTCAACAAATCTGGGCAAAGCCAAAAATAACAATAGAATAAAGGCTCAAAATCAGGAACACTTTTTAATATGACTCTAATTCACTTAAAATTAATAGAATAACATCGTTTGTCAACATGCATTTCTTGGATAATAAGAAGTATGAAACTCTGATGTCTGGATTTATTGACTGTGTAATTCTAAGTAATTTACTAGCAAATAAAACTTTTTATGGAGGACAGAGCAAAATTATGATGCAAAAATCATGAACATTCTGTGGAATCATGAACAGTGACAGGTATGCATTACTCCTCAATGAGATAAGTAAAAATGACATAGCCGTGATGTTGTTTGACAACTGCTAAACAGTAGTCATTGATCTGTTGTGCCAGCACTAATGTTGCATAATGCACTGCTGTTTGTTGAAATCAGTGTAAAACTAGTATTGCTATGGCTTATGCTTGTGTGTGTTGCAATGTAAGAATAACAAGTTTGCTATAATTTATTTCACTTTTACTACAAACATCATCAGCATTGTCATTATGCTTGTCTGCGTATATGTATGTATGTGTTTCTGTGTTGGGGGGACTTGGTTGCAGTGTATTTAAGAGTAACAAGCTGGCCATATTTCCTTTAACTTGCCATCACAAACACAGACGTTACACAGCATAGGTAATTATCTTTAGTTGTTTGCCAAGAAGAGGATGTGTTTGAACACAACTGGTGCAGTGAGTATCATTGCCATTTCACAGTGCTTTGCTCTGGTTCACTTCTTTGCTATGTTTTTTCTATGTGGAGTCTACATAACATCCATGTCTATGTGTGCAAAAATGCAGCACATGAAATGCAATGCCTCCATTTTCCATGAATCTGAACTTATAGTGTGTGTGTGTGTGTGTGTGTGTGTGTGTGTGTGTGTG
The DNA here is from genome assembly GCF_019279795.1 of Protopterus annectens. Taxonomy (NCBI): domain Eukaryota; kingdom Metazoa; phylum Chordata; order Ceratodontiformes; family Protopteridae; genus Protopterus; species Protopterus annectens. Next base: position 1,144,309,277 of record NC_056727.1, on the reverse strand, counting down.
TGTGTGTGTGTGTGTGTGTGTGTGTGTGTGTGCAAAAAAATTATGACAGATTTTTATCTGTCGTTACACACAATAATGCTGGGCACATACATAACTCTTCTGGGTAGCAGTTAACCCGTAATTATATTTCGAAACTAAGAGACAAAGTACATCACTTGAACATTCAGACATTTGGCACCCACAACCCTGACTATATAACTAGATTTTAACAGAGACTTATGGTGACCCCTGACCTAACAGCCATTCTAAAACCAACTCCACTAAGAGGTATGTCCAAAAGACTGTGGCACATTGTGTGGGGGGTTGGGGATGGTGTGGTCATTGTTTCATTTATGTTTCCTACAGACTAGTTACTATAGCTTATGTAGGTGTAGTGCACTTTTATTTTTTCACTTTCCTCAGAATCGCACATCAAGCACATATGCTAGTGGCTGCCTTTGCTGGGGTAAGGGTGAGGATTAAGGAGGCATGGTATGTATATGAATGGTTGCAGTCACTTGATATACATGACTCTGGCCATTTGAACATCTGATTTTATCCTAATGTAACACCAAAGAGATGCACAGGTAGTGACTGTCTTTTCTGGGGTGTGTGGGAAAGCAGGCCTTCCTATCATTCCCAGATTGGATATGTATACCCTCATGAACATTTGTCTTCTTAGGTTAGTATGAGCTATTGTTTTGTGAGTTTTGAACATTAAGCCTTGGGCACAACTTATGTCTTACTGAAAGAAAAAATAAGACTGAATTTATTTTCTTACTGAATATTTTTGTTCAGGCCACCATTTGATTAAAATTTAGTGAAAATGCTTTAAAATGCACCTATACCTCTATAGCTTATGGGGCACTGACTCAAATGTGTTATTTCCTAAACAGTTAAACAGTTATTACTGTGCTGTCTTGGCCAGGTAAGGTGTGTTGAAAAGATGCAAAGAAAACTAAAGTTGTACAGCAACAATAAATGTTGGTCCTTAATCATTAGATGAAAAGGTAATGTAAAAAGCAAAAAAAAAAATTAAAATCCACATTAGAGCAAATAGAAAGTTATGGCTTCTTGAAAAAGTTGAAGAGTAAGGTAAAATGTGAAAAAAGAAAGAAAAAATAATGTGCATGGTACGGTGAACCCATAACTGGAAAAATATGCTGTGCAGGCTACAAGGTGTACCAAGTAGAAAAGGAAAAGAAATAGAAAAGGCACACAAGAAATAGAAAGGGCACACAAGAAATAGAAAAGGCACACATCCCTGCAGAGACTGTAATATGTGTCAGTATGTATTAACAACTGAGGTTTATGAACATCCTATGACTAAGCATGTGTATAAGCTTGACGTTTTTACGAATTGCAAGAGCTGTGATTTGGTATATTCTGTAACCTGCACAACATGTAATAGTTTTTATATTGGCAAGACAAACAGAATGCTTAAAGACCACATTTGTGAGCATATTTATGATATCTCCAGAAAAAGACAAAGAATGTTTTATGTAAACATGTCTTAAGTGCTGAGACTATACATAAATTTAAATTTCTTGTATTAAAGCTATTGAATAAGAGCATTTGGGGAGGTAATGTTAGTACTAAGACTAAACATTTAGAAACAAAATGAATCCTAGAAATGCAACATGACAAGGGAAAAGGTATGAATGAGTATGTTCCCTTAAGACGTCTACTCAGGTCATGTGATCTGAACGGTTAACTTCAGAATCTTTGTATCTTTTTTTTTTCCAAAATAATTTTTATTGATTTTGAAAGTGATACAAAAAACAAAAACAGAAACAAACATCAACAATGAGAAGATAGTATGCATATCATATATAATGAGATATGGATACAATAACCATCTTAGTAGAAACAATTGGAGGCAGGACATTTGTTTCAGTTGGATGGACTACTGATAACAATTTATCATTAAACAAAAAAAAAACTAAATTTCCAATGAATGAGATGAGAGGGTCCTTTCATATTTTCTTTTCATATTTGTTATTCTCCTCACATATCATATGCAACCAAACTGGTATCAGGTTATAAAGTGAACAATAAAAAGGATAACAAAGGGAGCTGGACAGAGGAAGAACATCAAAAACTAAAAACTCAAAATCTTATCAATAAGAAAAGTTAATAAAACAAAAAAAAAACCCTGAGACTAACCTATGTACAGTTGTTTACATTAGATGCCACACCTACGTATATGTCACGACTTAAACAAATGCTGTGAGGTTAAGAATATAAGGATAAGGTAAACTAATTGAAGATTCTGTTTAAAAAGCTGAAGATGGTTTAGTTTAAACAGGAAAAGGAAAAAAGAAAAGAAAAGATAAAGAGTATGATATCAAGAATTTGTTTATGGCTTTCAGATAGTGGTACTAAAATCGTTAGCATTGCCTGTGGGTTAAAGAAGTGGGAAGAATATTTGCTATACTTTGGATATTGATTGGGAAGTATGGAACCTCTGGCATAAGAGTGGGATAGTTGAGCAAAGAGGAAGATATGAAAATTTAAGCTTTAATCTTTTAATATTGTATCTAGAAGATATCCCCGGTATTCCTGAAAGTAAATAATTTTGTTTGGGTTTTTGCTTGCTAGTTTGTGAGAGGATATATATTTTATAGCTAGCATTCTAAAGTTTTCCCAAGAGATCTTAGATTTATCTAACCAATTTTTCGCTATATAATACTTGACCAGTGCACATAATGTTATAATGATATGTTTGGTTTTGCTAGGTAAGTTATCAGGAGTAATGTGTAATATTACTGTTTCCCATGAGAAAGTAGTCTTCTCATATCCCATTTTTTTCAAGTTTGGCCCTAAAGAGCACAATAGTTTGTATATTGTCTTGCAGCTCAGTCTAGATTTTCATTAGGGCAGAATGGACATCTTGATGAGTATTTAGAATTAAATTTGTTTAATACAGTGGGTGTATAATAAGAATTATTATTAATCATGATCTGGGTGTATATTAAGTTTTTGTAAGGGGTTAGTTTTAGCGTGTTCTTAATAGCGAGTAATTTTTCCTCCAGTGTTATATTTTGTTTTTTCTCTATCCAGTTATGAGAGATCAAGAGAGCCTTTTGGGTTTTTATTGTGGTAATTCATTTCTATGCTTTTGAAAGCATTTTGTTCTTATAGGATAAGGTTTTTATTATTAACTGAGATGTTTTTATTTCTTGGAATGTAACAGATTTCTCAAAAAATTTGATTTTTATGAGCCTTATGAGAGGCCTAAGGATAATTTCATATTTCATTGGTATAGGCAGCTTTGATCTTACTTCAGCGATGTTATACTTGCATAGTTTATATAGATCCCATATTGTGATGTCTCTTATTAAGGAAAAGTTAGCTAGATTTATTGATTGGTTATTTAGCTTTAAATTGGGATTAAGGTGAATGGGCTGTAAACATTCTAGTGTATTTGTGAGTTGGTGTGTTTTGATTAGATCTTGGAATATTTGAGTCTTATGTTTAATCATTGGGTGTAGTTTTAAGGTAGTACAGTTTTTGTTAATTTATGAAGGGGATACATTTTGGGTTAATGTTTAGGGAAGTTATCTGATTGCACCACATTTTTGTCGATAGGGGCCAGCCAGTTATGGGTACTTGGGTCATGATTGGTCATGTGTATCAACCTACTAGCGCTTATGATAGTGTAGTAAAGTTTGAAATCAGGTAAACCGAGACCTCCTTTATCCTTTAGTATCATGTTTGTCATAACTGATTCTTGTAGATTTGTGGTACCAGATGAATTTAGAAAGGGCAGTTTTCATATTCTGAAAAAAAATTGGGGTATGACCAAGAGTAGGGCATTTAATTTATATAGGATTCTAGGAAGAATATTAATTTTAATGATACTTACCTTGGATAAGAGAGATAGTTTAATATTCTTCCACCTAGAAATGTCTTTTTGAATGCATTCCCATGTATTATGGAGATTGGTTTTCAGCATTTCTTTTTGCACATGGATATAATTTATTCCCCGTTATTTTAGTTGGTCTCTAGGTTTTACTTCACCTTCAAGAAAGTAAAATTATTTCTGGCCGAGGAGGTTTATAGGAAATATATGTGATTTATTCAGGTTAATGTTATAGTTTGATATGAGGGAGAATTTTTCTATTGTTTTTGATATTTTATGAAAATCTGTATTCGGGAGTTCAAAATAGATGTTAAGGTTATCTGCAAATATTGTAAACTTAAAATCACTCTTAAATAGCTTAGGTATGTGATGGTACATTTTTTGGACAGATATGATAATAGGGGTTCAAGCTATAGATTAAAGAGGTAGAGGGAATAGGGGGCATACTCATCTCGTTCCACTGGAGATTTTTATGGGGCTAGGTTTAATTTTGTTAATATATAAGGTTGTGGAAGCATTTTGATAGAGTGTCTTTATTATGTTAATAAATTTATGTGGAATCCCAGAACAGAATAGTGTATTAAGCAAGAAGTTTAAATTCATCCTATCAAAAGCTTTGCAGGCATCTACTGTTAACACATATTTGGGGTGTTTATTTTTCTCTAAAAATGTCATCATGGTATCTAGTACCAAGGTACTGTCATTTATCTGTCTGTTTTGCATGAAACCAAGTTGTTCCTGCAATATTATATGGGGAAGTATTTTCTTAAGTCTGCTGGCCATCACATGAGCTAGTATTTTGATATCTGTATTTATTAGAGCAACTGGTCTATAGTTGTAAGGGTTAGTCGGGTCTGTGTATTTGAATAGTTTTCGAGTTATTCATATATGGATCAGTAATGCCAAATTTGATAATGTAACTAAAGATTTTTAATAAGATGTTAGAAATTGGTTAAGAAAATTGTTTATAAAATTCAGCAGTAAAGCCATCTGGGCCCAGGGCGTTGCTCAACTTGAGCTTGTTAATGGCTAATTTTATCTCTTCTACCCTGAGAGGAGCTTTTAAAACATTTTTTTGGGTTTCATTTAGTTGTGGGAAGTTTACATTTTTCATAAAGTCCTTGTATTGTTTGTTGTCTTTGGGGTATGGAGATTGTATAGATTATTGTAAATTTCTTCAAAGGATTTAATAATATAACAGATTTTATGTCTTACTTCTCCTTTGTAGTTAATTTCATTAATTTTTGTGGGTCCAGTTTTCACACTTATTAGTCTGGCAAGTGTTTTGGAGGGTATTTGTGCCATTCTGAATATTTGTGGATCAATCTGAGTTCAATATATGATTTACTATTAAGATATATGTTGTATAGCTGCTTCTGTAAGTCTATCGTGTTTCCTTCAAGTTTGGTAGAGTATTTATTTTGTAGTTTTATCTCTATATAACTTATTTGCGTCTCCAGTTCAGTTTTGGTGTCATTGTCCCTTTTTTTAACCATGAAGCTTTTTGTATGATAATACCTCTGATAACAGTTTTCAGTGCAGCCCATTGTATATCATGTGGGATATCACTTACTGTAAGGTTATTTTCAAATTGGGGGAATATATTTTGTATTTCTAGTATTAGTTCTCTATTTTGAATTATGTTTGGATTTAAGCTCCAGTTATTATAGGTGGGATAGGTTGAGTCAATTCTGGAGATATTAATTCTGATATGTATTTTAGAATGGTCTGAGATCGATCGGGTGGTGCACTTTGTATTTGATTGTGAAGTGAGTTAGTTTTTCTGAAACTAGGAAAAAAATCAATTCTCGACCGGGATTTATGCCTTGCTGAGAAAAAAGTGAACCTGTTTACTGAATTGTCATGTTGGTATGGTGTAAAAGGGTATATCAGATTAAAGATATTTATTAATTCTTCTAGGGCTTTCATGATCTGTTGTGATTGTTTGGTGTCTTGGTGTGATCTATCCTAGTTTGGATTAATTAGGGCATTCCAGTCCCCCCCCCCCAATAATGTAATAGTGATTTGAGAATTTCATCAGAATGTTAAAAATCTCATAAATGAATAGAAGCTGGTGAAACAGGGACCATAAATGTCTAAAAATAGTATGGGTTTATCTAAACTGGGAAATGAGCTAATAAAATAACACCATCTGCCTTCTAAATCTGTTTTTGTATGGAGAATTTCCCTCTGAAAAGAGTTTTGAATTATGGTAGCTGTCCCTTTCGGAGATGAATTATTGCCTGCTGCTAATATTTGTTTCACCCATTTTCTATTTCTGTCAATGTCCCATTGCTCATTTGTCAAATGTGTCTCTTGGAGAAAGGTTACACTGCTTTTACTTTGGTATGTAAGGTGCATGACTAGGTTCCTTTTTTTCCTGTCTTGAAGGCCGTTTATATTCCACAAATGAATTGCAATCATTATCTTGAATAGTTATTTTTTTATTAAAAGTAGACTTATTGGTATAGAGCTTCAATTTACAGATAAATGCGTTGTGACCAAAACTGTTTTGACTAAAGAGGGTGGCATCTATCCCCCTTATCCCTTCCCTGGTGCATAACCACCCATCTCCCTGAACTAAGAAAGGAATCTGGAAGTTGATAAGTAAACAATGTGAGTTTTTTATTGCGGAGGTTTTACAGAATAGCAGAGGGATGTAACAAAGGGTCCTAAATTTGTTCCAAGTGTTGGCAAACATTACTAAAACAAATGTGCTCTGATTCTCCTTTAAAACATCAAGGTGTTATGATCTTAACAACTATTCATTTATCAGTGTTTTTATCATCAAGAAATAAGAACAATGTGTGTTAACATTGCTAACATTTTGTTATCTTTAGTTATAAGCTGAAGCATTGTAAAAAGCTTGAAATATTAACTGACCACGTATAAACATGGTATAATCAAATTCAAATTCTAAAACTGTTATGGCTAAGAAAACACATCATTTCATAGTCAGAATATCAACAGATTGTTCAACTACCCCTACAAGGACATCTAGAAGCATATTACTTGTAGAACATTGGGGAGTTTAAGGGTTGAGTATGATTTTTCCCCCCTCTTCTCCCCCCACCCCCCTTTATCCCCTACTTCCTCTCCATTTTTGAGGGTTACAGCTGTTAATTATAAATTGGACTAGATCAAAGGATTGCTTCTTAGCAAATCAATTTATATCAACTCCTCTTAAACTCATTAAAAGGTGCCATATAGTCGGATTACTTTCTTTTTGAAAACATGTCAACTTATAAATCAAATCTTGTGAACCAGTGTTATCCTTGCTATGATACTGCCATCTATACAACAATTATTTTAGCCAGGGATGTTTATTTATACTGTCAGCTTTCCATCTCTCATATATAATGTAGTATGGTTTCTGTAGTTTAGCATGACTTAGGGCTTTCTGACTAAGTTGCTTTGGATTGAAGTATAGCTCGTTTGTATTTTAATGTCATGACTTTTGACTATGGATCTTTTCATTAATACTTTTGAAACTTGTGTTTTAAACAGTAGAAGAGCATTTGCCTGTAGTCTAGCCGTATACATGTAGAGTACCTCACAAAGTTAGCTGGTTCAGTGCTGGATATTTCATAACAGATATCATTAGGTATTTGTATGTCTCCTGGCTAACCCATCAGCATAAAGAGTTATATACAGCAACTGCAGAAGACACAGTCCAGTTTTTTTTTTTCTGTCATTTCCTTTGCATTGTTGTACAGATCATTGTGATACAGAAATAATTTGCACATCAGGAATAGAGTCTGAGTCCATTATGAATGTTTACAAGTACTGAAGTCTGGAATCAATTCAAGAAATGAGTGGTTATGTGTTACAGCTGAGCTGATATAAATACTCTTGTGTCTGTGATGACTAATACTGAGTTGTTACAAGCTTTTTAGAGGAAGTTTATATACTAAATAAAGAATAAACAATAAAAGAAGTTTGGGCTGGGATTTTTGGTACCTGTGTGTAGGAACGGTATCAAAACTAACTTTTAGTTGCATTGAAATGCAAAGCTACTTACTTAGACTGCCTCACATTTTAGACGATAACAATTTAATAACGTAAAGCTTTCTGCTCTGCCAACAAATTAAAGCTAAGCAAATAGTGGGGGCAAGCCTGCTAAAATAAGCCCTTCAGAACCAAGCAGAAAAGATCAGTGTCACAGAAAAAAGGACATTGGAACTGCTTTGTGTTCAGTGGAAAAGCAGCTTTAGGCTTCTTCTGTATTATATTACCTTGGTGGTGTCCTTTGTAGTGATTGGTTTGTAATTGTTAAAACCCATTTGTAAATATGGAATTAGAACGGCATCCCCATTCTCTGTGATAAATCTGTAGGAAGCATTAACAACTGGAGTTTTCTGCCTTGCCTTGCAAGTTTATTTCTTAGTGCAGCTTCGTTAATTTAATGGCAGACGATGTATTGTGAAGAATATAAGGGACTTCACTCTAGGCTACAGTCTGCAGACTGTTAAAACTTTAGGGCTTGCGATGGTTCGCTTACAAGTGTAGAAGCATTATATGTAATTTGCAGCCACTTCCTCATATTCAGGCAGTCGCAGTGTTGAGATATAAGCAGGAAAGGGTAGAATTATGATGCATTATGTCGTGTTTGATGAGTTACTCTTCAGGGACATTAGAATGTTGCAACGGCAGGTAATAGAGGATGTTTTTTAACATTTTAGCATTTATTCTGTAAATCTTAAGTTAAAAGAGGCATTTTCACCTTTAAATTGGTTGTTCTTGGATTACAATTCAAGTGATCTTCTCATGAAGTACTTGTAGTTCTTTATTTGTGAGGATTTTCATTAAAAAGGTTGAGAAACATGGTTTTGGCTTCCTCTAGGGTCTCAATTTGGAATTTGGCTCCATTGTGTTGAAACATAAGTATAGCAGGGTATTTCATCTGGAAACATTTATTTTTTCAATGAGGTATGCACAGTATGTTGAAAAGTTTTGTTGCTGTTGTTTAATTGCTGCTGGGAGGTCTTTCAATATGGCGATCTTGCGTCCTCTCCAGGTAATATTTCTTTTCAGTTTGAAAGCTGCTAGAATAATTTGAACATGTGCAGCATTTAACAGCCTCACATATATTTGTCTTGGGATTTCAGATGTCTGAGATCTTCTGAGGGAGCAATATGCTCTTTCTATAATTATGTCCTGTATTTGGTCATTGCTTTCTAGTAGTGTATGTAAGATTTCTTTGATGACTGCGGGGATTTGTGCATCTTCAATACTCTCTGGGACTCCACAAAGTATAATGCTGTTCCTGTGGCTTCTTGCTTCAAGATCAAGAATTTTTTGTTGCGTTCCTTTCATGTTTGTAGCATTTGTCTGATGATTTTGGTTAACTTCTCCAGTTTTCTTTTCATTGTCTAGTATTCTTGCTTCATTTTGCTCCAGTTGTATCATAATCTGATCTAGGTTATTTCCAAATGAGGCAAGTTTTGGGGAAAAAACTTTGGATTTCAGTTTGTAGAGTTTATAGAACTGTTTTTGAGGTCATCAATAGAGTAAGCTTGTTCCTGTTTGGATCTCAGGGTCGGTTTTATGGTGCCTTGCTGTAGTTTGTTAGTTTTTTGCCTTTTCAAAAAATTATCCTTTTCTGGTGAAGCTACTTGCGACAATTTAGTTTTTGATGTTTGAGTTTCCATTAGATCACCTTGATTAGACATTTCAGTTACTTAAGCTGAGTTACTAGATCAAATTTCTTCCACTCTCTTATTTCCTTTTTTTTTAGGCCGCAATGACTGTATTATGCAGCCACCATGTGGCTCAGGCTCCTGGATACATGTAAGTATATTGTATGCGAATTAAGTCCTTTTCGCAGAAAATGTTGATGTTGATGCAGTTCACTATGTTTATTTTCTTAACCTCTTGTAATTTGATCTAATTATTTTGACTGATGGATGAGCTAAGGGTCAGATTATAATTTTAGTAGCTGGAGCATCACAGTTCATATGTCTAGTGACCAGCCACCATCTTGGAATCTGAGAATCTTTGTATCTTAAAATAGTCTCAAGCACTGCGTTAATTAGATCTGATGAAGCTCCAGGACTGGAGTGAAAGTGCTTATCTGTTTTACCTGGTGTTTTATTTTGCTTTTTCTATTTGTTTTATTGCATTTCATTAAAAGTATTGCATTGTATCTGCATCTGCCATGTCTGACTGACTACTTTTGAATTGAAAGTTTTTTGGCTTGGTTTTCTTCACAATTTTTAAATATTCTATAAGTCACTGAAAAAGTTAATAGAATAGCAGGTTTTGCATTGGCATGCATTTGCTGAGCAATATGAACAGAATTAAGAGACTAAGGTTTGGCATTATTGACTGACTGCAGTACTCAGTAATTTAGAAGAAAATCAAAAATTCTTCAAGGGACAGGGCAAAAATATGAGATAAAATCAAGAACATACTGCAAAAAAGGGACAGTTGAAATGCATGCTTTGCAGTAGTGGCTGAAGTGCTGAAGTAGCATGTGGTAGTTTAACTGTAGGAAGCTGCTTGTTACATTTGTAGCAAGCAGCATTCTGCTTCAGTTTCAAAGTAGAAGAGCTAGCTTGCTACAGTTTCTAAACTGATGGCTAGACTTACCATTCCTTCCATGGTCAGTAAACAATACCACAACAACAGTGCATTACCACAGACCCACAACACTACATTACCAGACTTCCACAATTCTACATTAGCACATTGCCACAACAGTATGTTACCACAGTGCCACAAGATCATTCTTATATATGCTAAGGTAGCTTTTTTTGTTCCTAAAGCTGCCAGGTGCGCAATCAGATAATCAGTAAGTGACAGTGGTGGACCTTTTTTTTCTTCAAATAATTCAGGAAACTGTACAAGGCATTGGATGAGTTGACAGGTAATGTTTTAGGTCAGTTAGTAGCACAGATAACAGCTAATAGAATGTACACACAGTATAGAATTAAAATAGGTAAAATTGTGATGGTTGAGGACACACAAAATATAATTGGCTTAGTGACATAATCAGATTACCTACAATAACAGTGGGGGATCAATTTCAGCGAGATTTTTGTCTGAGAGTAAGTGACTGCAGTTATTATTATCAGTGGGTACTCGGTGTCGCAAGGAATTTTCTGGTAAAATTAAGATAACGGTCAGAAAACTAGAAAACCACTGGGTTTAAGGAAACAACAGTAAGGGGGGGGGGTAGTGAGGATGTAAAAAATCTTCTAATTCCTAGGAGTCATCAAGAGACAAAGCTTTGTTATTCTCTTCCAAGCAGAATTTGTAATAAACAAAGAAAAAGGATTGTAACACAATACAATAAGAATACACATTGCAGTCAAATAAGAAAACGATATAAGGAATACAAACCAGGAAAAGGGTTTTCCCACACAACAGTTTTTTTTTCTAGCAGCACAAAACATTTTGCATGATGGTGATTTAAAACGTCATATATACGGTAGCTCTTTGTTACAGAGTCAAAGGCACCAAAATCCATTTTGAGAGTCATAAGGAGCTTGACAACAGTTATGAAGATAACTCAATTTTAGGAGCTCCTCAAACATTCTTGCTCACTTCAAATGCCAGCAAGGATTATTTATCTCCAAGCAGTGTGTGACTTTAGCATGAAATGTTATGGTGGCTAATATATGAATGCTCTTCTGTTACTGCCTGTGTTATTTAAGGTAGTTAATAACCTTTCTGTTGTTGAGGTACAGAATAATGTGTCTTACCTCCAGGTTTTTGGAGGGCCACTGAGAATATCAGAGTGAGTTTTGTACTGTGCATTCTGTTAGTAAGTTGATTTTCCATTTCAGAAAGGGACATGAGGCAGAAATTTCTTGGCAGCTGCAAAGGTACTCTGTACTTCAAACTGTTTGCAAGCTTTCTTTTGAGTATATGATTAACCTGTGCTGCTGAGCAATATTTAGCCTGATTCCTTGGCAAAATGTGGTCTCCTGGTTTTTAGCCTCTAGTCATACACCACAAGTTAGCTCCTCCTTCTGTTCAGTGAATGTAGACTATACTAACCTGTAACAAGATGCCAGTGCTAACTTTGCAACAATATACCATTAATCTAAATTAATCCACCTTCTCTACCAGCTTCAACCTTTTGTTTGAAAATTTTAAATATTTCCTTGCTGCAGACATATGTCATCATATCAGTTATTCACCTCTGAAATATTTTACATTTGTTCATGTTTCTAAGTAAACAGTAGCTTAAGATCCATATTAGTCTTATGGGATTGAAATGTTTCTATTTCATTATTCAGTGGAATACATTTTGCACAATGGTGTTTTGAAACCACCTACCATAGTTCTGAATTGGTGGGGTGATTACTTTCTCAAAAGACACAGGCACCGGTGATCAGTCCAAGATGACCCTGTAGCTTGCAATTTACAGACAAGCAATATCAGTTCAAAATCATATCATTTATCTCACCCTTATCATTGTATATCATTACTTATACCTGATGATCATTACAGGCATCGCTGGGAAGGACTGAGCTACCAGGAAAGTCTTCCTCCCCTTTAATTATGATGAGCATTCCTAGTTTATATCTTTTATTGTCCAAGAGACTTGAATTTGTGGGAGTTATGCTGGGCAAATAAAAAACACTTGGAGATGGCAATAGATGCCAGTCTGGAATGAAATGTGAACATGAATATCCAAGGGTACAGCCTAAACTAATCAAAAATGCAGAGGCAGCAATAAATTTGATTATTACAAACATGCAGGATGTGAACAGGGAACAAGTACATGTAAGTAAAGAAGATGGAGAAATAACAGTAAGAAAGAATGAATGCACATAATGTATCCCTCTACAATGGCTAGCTTTGAATACAGCAGGGTGGTAATTCATATTACTCTTGCATTTGGGTGATTACCTCCATAGCACAGAGAGATGAAGCTTTGACTGTGACATGACATTTACATGTTATTGAATTACTGGTCTTCAAGTAGCTTTAATTCATAAATGTAATGTTTTGGAGAGTTTCACTACAATGTGTTGTATTATGTGATCTGGTGGAGCACAATTCAAAAGGTTTTGTCATTTTCTCCACTGTGGTGTGACCATGGAGATGGCAATTAAAATTTGGAGGTGGGGTACAGACTGGAGCATTTTTGGTCTTCAATTTTCAGAAAGTGGTAAGTTGAAAAGATATGCTTTGATCACACATAGGTAAACCCCATGACCCAGACAACTTGGCTTAATTTAGCAGACCAGGTACAGGAGAAGATTATGTGGTTTGAGAGGAATGATGAGAAATACTTCTGTTCAGAGTTTTCTGGGGAAGGAGGGGGTGCATACAGAAGACCATAGCATCTGTACGGTGTACGAGGAGCCATGCTAGTGGGATGGGATACTTGAAGAATGTGTTACTACTGAGAGGGGGACACTCTTCTTTGCTAGTCTCCCACTTTACACTGCCACAAGATAGCATAGCACAGCCCACAGTGGGACGGTAGAACTTATGAATCACTCCACCCAGCTTTAGCCCTCTGATAGAAGCATTGTCCCAATGTACTGACCTACCATTGGTTCCACTGGTTCATGCATGCAGATCCAACAGCAACTGTGGGGAAATATCAGTATTTATTCATAATTCTATTGTTTCTCAACAGATTTCTCATGATACAAATGTAAAACTGGTTGAAGTCCTAGTTACAGTAAATAAAATTAATTACCACATTATATCAAACTATAGAGCCAAATTTATGACACCTTTTGTGCATGCAGAATACCTTAACCAGTTTGTAAACTTAGCTATTGAACCAAATATCTTTTTCATGGGTAACCTTGACTATCTACTGGCAAACATTTACTGCCAACAAGTGTGCCAAAAAATTTCTAGACTTTGTAAATTCCAATGGACTTGACCAAATTGTCTCCCTGCACACCAGAGGTGTTAATATTCTTGATCTTGTCTTCACAAACATTTCTTCCAATTACATCAGCCCACTTGTTACCACCTTCCTAGTTAATTGGGGCCATCTTGCCATGATCTTCTCTATGAAAGCTGTTTTGTGGTCCCTAATAACTTCTCAACTTCTCTAGAATCAGGAATTACTCCATGGCCAGTTATTTACTATTTGCTGACCTTATTGACAATCACAAATGGTACAGTACTTGCAACAAATCTTGTAGCTTATTGTTGTGAATTTCACTTCCTGTTGCATAAATGCATTGCAGCATCCATACTAGTCCTGGGGAACCACAATGGCAAGTTTGGACTAAACCCATATGGAACTACCGCATCAGAAACTCTATAATAAAAAGAAAAAGCTGCTGATCATCATTAACAGAAGTCCATTTCATCATTATAAAAGGTATTTAAAACTGGTAAGGGGGTGTCTCAAACTTACCATTAAGAAAGGTGAGGTGCATTCTGAATTTAGGATTGAAACTCAATCAAAAGATAACCATAAGATCTTCTTCAAGTATGTTAGGAAGATTAGAAGTAGCCAACAATTCTGTACTAAACTTACCTCACATGGCATCTCCTTCTCTGACCTCAAGGGCATTAATATTCTTGTGAACAAATTTTCTTCTAGCTTTATTCCACCCACCTTCCCCCCTCTATCATCCCTTCCCCTCACATTCCCCTTACTGATATCAATTTGGACAAAACCCTTTTGGCATTTTCCAAAATTAAAAGCACTACATCCATGGGTGTTGACAATATCCCTGGATGCCTGCTAAGAAGTGTAAAGTTCCACTTAGCAAAACCTGTCCCTCAACTTTTCAGCCTGAGTTTCTCCACTGGTCATGTCCTGAGAAGTGGGGAAGTACAGTTGTGGTGCCCTTGTATAAAGGTGGTCCCTTTACTGGCACTGGGAATTACAGGCCTATTAGTCTCACTGGTATTATTTCTAGGGCTTTGAAATGTATTATAGCTGAACAAATAAACAATGATATAGGTGACCTTATATCCCTGGATACACATCAATTTGGTTTTGAAAAACGCAGATCATGCCTACTCAACATACCTCTCAACCATACCGAATTCTTCTGTATTTACCACTTTTGACCACAAAATAATAGGGTGCCATGAATTCCTGGGTGGCCCCTGTAAATCCTGATTTCATTTTAGTTTTATTTTCATTTCTTATGCTCATGCTGATGTCATCACGTACCAGCAGCATATTCTTTGGCATTCTGGTTAACACCTTTAAAATTAATGTTTAGCAATAATAAAAAAAAATGCTATCACATGACCAAATTAGTTAGAGGAAATTTACTTCATGGGCCTCTGCTACAAAAACAATTAAGCTAAGATAAAAATAATATAAATAAATAAACCAAGCATAACATCAAACAAGATAGTCTTTGCCTTAAACTCTCAATTTCAACTACCAGTTTGATGTGAATTAAACGTAAAATATCTGAACTCTTCCCTTGTGGTGCAGATTAGTCATTAAATAAAATCAAACAGTGTAATATTTTTAACTGCTATTATGTCTCCTCTACATTTCCATCCCCTTCCAACATTTATCCTCGGCAGTCTGTGTGTACAACTTTATTTATTACTTCTAATCCCGTTATTCCTTAGGACACAAAAAGAAAATTAGTAGTCAATAAAAAGGAAATGTGCGCACATGAAAAGTGAATTCACTAACATGATAAAAATAACTGTACTGCAGCGGATGTATGTTTTTTAAATATGTTATTAAAACATCAGTTTGTTTTCTACATTAATAGAAACACTACTAAATCTGCTTCTAATCACTGTTTAGGTTAGATTCACCAGAAGATTGAACATAACCTAATATTAACACCCCGAACTTGTTTCCCAGCTGTCAGATTATCTACCACATCACAAGCTCCACCAAAACTTCTTCCCCTATGACATTTTTATGAAGAACAATGCCTAGGCATTTAAGTATATGATTACCCCAGTGCTTGCAGACAAGATTATGAAGCAGAATCAACCAACAGCATTCAAACAGATTAAAGCAAAACATGTCTCTATTTTCTCACCAAACAACAATTAGAAAAATTTACTAATGTAGAAAATACACTGTAAATATTACAAATAAAAATAAATAACCAATTACAAAACAGTGTAAACATTAAACAATAGCAATAGCATAATTCCAGCAACTGCATATTCTCCAGTACAACAAATAGAGATATCTTTACCAGACTGGGAAATATGGTGTTATTAAAAGATGTAGTGTAATTGGTTGACAGGGGCTATCCTATCAAGTGCAACCCAAATAATGGGCCAAATTTCTCCAAACGTGTATTAAACCGCTTAAGACCAGCTTCACTAGGGAATTCAGGAAATACTGTCCATCTCCACAGCTGCTTAAAACACAGAGGAAGATTTTCCTGCCTCTTTCCACCCTGCAGTAATTCCGCCAAGCCTCGGAGCATTGCTTCTGGTATTTTTCGGAAAGGATGTCTAAAGGAAGTTTTAAAGCAGGTAAGCCCACTTGCTTAGAGTTATACAAAAGGAAAACAAATTCCATCCTGCTAACTTAACTGTGGGTAAGAAGATAAAACTGTGAAATACATGTGTGTTTAGGAGGATGTTTGTCTAGTGTGTGAACAACATAGTTTTATGGTTAAGTGGAACGGTCATGTAGAGGTTAGCGTTAGGCCCTTAGATGAACCACGAGAGAGTAAGGGGGAAGGAAGAAGCAAAGTTAAATTAAAAAAAAAATAGGCAAAAATAAGACATTACATTTTAAATTTAAAAAAAAGACAAAATTAAGAAGTTAAATTACTTGAGCCAGGCAGCCATCCAAAGTGGACAAGACAAGCAAAGCAATTCAAAGGAATGAGTGTGGAAGTGATCGCAGCATGCACAATATGCATACTTATTTTTGTTTTACATGTGCAATTTTGGAAGGGTGATCCATGGACGGCAAAGCAGATTAGCAGCATCAGAAAAGGAGCAGGACTGTAAGTACTTTGGGATACACACACACACACACACACACACACACACACACACACACATATATATATATGTATATATATATATATATATATATATATATATATATATATATATATATATATATATATAAACTACTTGAGGCATTGACAGAATAAGATCCTGTGACTTAAAATACATTTTCTGAAGTCTACAACTCTATATTATACTCGCCATCTTTTTTCCAAAGGTCAGCAGTTTTAGGGTGGAATTGGGATTAAGAAGACAGACCCACACAGATCTTAAATATGAGTCAAATTCAGGGCAGTTTGAGGAATGAGCAAGTGTCCAGTATCAGCAGCTACCAGATTTGTTTACAAAACCTACTAATGCACATTGGTATGTACATTGCTTTAATGAATATATGTCAAGGTACAGCTAACAGGACATCAGTCTGTACATGGTAGAAGTGTGGTAGGGCAGAAAGTTGACTATAAAGCATTTTACATGCCTACAGTCTACTACTTCCATTAAGATTTTTTTTAATGTTGTAAAGGGACTTTAACTGATGTTTCTGTATGGGATGTGTATTTTCATCTTCTTCTTCTTCTTTCGGCTTTTCCTGGTTAGGGGTCGCCACAGCGGATCACCGTGTCCGCACACTGAATGGCAGTGGAGTTTCACCTAGGGCCAATTTAGAGTGTCCAATCCACCTGCAGCATGTCTTTGGGATGTGGGAGGAAACCGACCACAGGGAGGACATGGGCACCCCAGCCTAGGATTGAACCGGAGAACCTCTTGCTGTGTGGCGGCAATGCTAACCACTGCACCACCGTGGCCGCCCATGGGATGTGTATTTTCATAATTAATGTTAAATTGGGGGAACATTTTCGCAATTATAATTTGAATGTTGGTATCCCACAATTCCACATGAGTGGGTGGGGTTACTTTATTATTCATGCAAAGTTTATGTTAATTAGTGTCCAGCTTTTTGTCCAGTTGTATCTACTTTTCATGGGCCTTTGTACAGTTTTTTTGATGTCTCCAGGTTGAGAGGTATGCTACTCAACCTAGATGAGTTCTTTGAAAAGATTACTGAGGCCATGGATAAGGGTCATGCAGTGCATACTGATTATGTAGATGATTCCAAGGCCTTTGACACTCTCGCTCAAGCTGGGATTATTGGCAAACTCTCCCAACTCAACATGAATCCATACATAGTTTGCTGAATTGATAATTGGCTGTCTAGCAGAACCCACATAGTTAAGATCAGGGTATTTGCTCTAGAAAGAAAGAAAAATGCATCTAGTGGTGTTCCATAAGACTCTGTCATGGATCTCCTCCATTTTGGTATGTATTTTTGTGACACAAAAGGAGACAGAGATCACCAAGTTTGCTGATGGTTGCAGACTGGGGGCAGTTATCAAATCCAATTCTGATACTCATATTCTCCAGCAAAAGCTGGACCAAACAAATGCTTGATGTGTTAGTCATGAACTTATCCTTAACACCAAGAAATGCAGGATAGTTTCCTTTGGTAAATCTAGCAGCACTACTATTTACCATATAGATAACGTTCCACTAAAATTTGACACAGCCACCAGGGACTTGGTTACATATGTTGATTACAGATTTTCCTTTGATTACCATGTCCCTGTGGCAGTTAGAAAAATCTTTATACCTTGCACATCTTATCCTTAATGGCACCTACTCAAGATCCAAGGAAATTATAATCTGACTTTATTCATCCCTTATTAGACCTATGATTTGAATATAATGAACACTTTGATATATACCTCACCAAGTAACCAAACTAACTTGAGAGACCTCAGTGTTTTCTCAACCAAAAAAAATCTCAGCTCTTAATACCCTTAGTTGCTCTGATAAGACTAAAAGCTCTGTTGCCCTAATTAGTGTCATATAGACTCCTGAGAGATTATCTCTGCTTAACTTTCTGTGCTATGAATGACCCAGAACCCTTTGAGCTCCTTCATCTGAACAGGACAAGTGGTAAAGCAAACACCCATTCTACAGACCTAAACTTACACTATCACATCAGCAACACTGGTTGGCATGACAGCTACCTAACCTATTGTCAATGTATATCCTACTTCTGGAATAGGCTACCCTTAGCTATCATGCAGTGTACTTTCCTGGCAACCTTTAAAACCAGTCTGCATGACTAGATGCGTGATTGCAAATTTTCAGCTGAAATATGTGGAAAAAGTCTACCAAATGAGGGGACACCGCTAGTTTCCCATCAGTATTGGATAATGGGGCTGAGCTTTTTGATGGTCTCTTTTGGCCGTAAGCTTAGAAAGAACCTATGAACATATGAACCAGTCAAGGTGGGGGAGTTAGCAGCACAGGTGAAAAGCAGAGACAAATTGGGGAGTCAGCAGTCACTGAGAGGAAAGGAGTAGTAATGGCAAATATCTCGCTGCCGTGGAGGACACATGCAAAGCAACCCTAAACCGATGAACAGAAAAAGCTGTTGTACATATCCGTATTATCATTGACCCGTGCTGGGAGGTTGGCATGGGAGGGACATCGCTGACTGTTGGGAGAAGTGCATTTCCCCAGGAATAGCCTGCTAGTAAATATGCCCCCCATTTGTCCTGGGTAAGTGAAATCACATTGCTGTTCCTCCAAAGGTGTAGCCAGAAATTTCTATTTTTTACTTACAGATAATGTTATTGCCCTGCTCACCTTTCACCTGTCATTTAAAATTGTACTCAACCTCAAAATGTTGCTCCATACATACCAGAGACACACTGTTTTCAGCTGTTGGTATTTATAACTATAAAATGTCTACTTTAAGGGGTGCAGTCCTACCACATAAACATGTTTGTAGACTTTTATACTGAAAATATTAGTTTAGATGGTTCTAAACATTCTGTGCACTTTGAATAACTAACCTTCCAAGAGCAACTCAGAAAAAAGTGTATTTAGTTCAGTACACTGCATATGTCTAGCAACACTCTTATTCTTACTCCTTCATGAAATCGTGGCTTCTGTTTGTCATTTTTGCCCTCCGTGTGGATGATTGCTATGGCACATTGTTGTCATTATGCTCTCTTATAATAGTGGGTGCTGCATCCCTTTTGTGGTTTTGGGGATCTGCTTGTAGGTGATCTGATCTATACTTTTCCTAGGGCTGTGTTTGTCATACTGTTTAGTTGCATTATTTGTGGTCTTGTCTCTATGCTGTTGCTTTAGTTAATTGGTAATTATTATGTTGTCAGCCAAAGTTCCAGATCTATTACAGTTACATAACTAGAAATAAAGTGGTTTGAACAAGGAACTCAATAAAATTAGAATAGTATTTATTTTCATTAGCAGGAAAGTTATTATTATTTTTAAATAAAATGTGTCAGAATTGTTATCTCACAACATCATCTGCTGCTCTCAAAGGAACTGTAAGGGGCTACCCATTTAGGTGAAATCTCATTTCAGAAGAGGCACAAGATACCCCGGCACTTGCTTAATAGGGCTATTTAAGGTGCAGCTATTACCCATGCTTTCAGCATTCATTGTACACTAAAGACTTATCGCTAACTTTGTCTTCATTATGGTATTTGTGTGCCTCCCGTACAGAATTCCTCCTTTCTGAAACATAAAATCACTTCTGTTCCCTTAATGTCAGTAAAGGCAGTCCTGTGCTGCTAAGCATATATTTGTTTGGAACTCGCTCTGCAATTGCTATCTGCAAAGAAGAGAGAGAATACTACATAGGACTAGTGAAAATGTTACGCTCTGTGCCTGGAGAGCATATACCTTTAACATCTAGAGAAGGCCACTTCACTTTTTGTGGGTGGGCAGTCGAAGAAAGGGTGAAGCTGCTTATTTCTTTACAGTGCAAAGATCAGTAGTGGTATTTTTTCCACAGTGTTGCCTGCATTAGTCCCAAATAGTGCCATTTCTTTTATTTTACTGAGAATAGCTGGGGAGAAAAGTAACAAGACAAATAATGTATATATAAGTGATTTTTACATACAGGACACAATTAAGTAGTGATTATAGATATTGCAGTAATCACTACAGTGACTGATGCAATTAAAATGTATATTATAGCAATAACCCACACCTGGGTGTGGTTAATGCTGGATTTACCCATGGTTGGTGTGGTTTGGTCGAGAAGACTTCATCCTCATGACAAAACAAAGCTGACCATGGGTAAATCATCATTACTCATACCTAGCTATGGGTTATTGGCTTTATACAATGACATTATTTAAGAAAAACAATGTCTTACTTTTCTTAAATAATGTCCTTTATTAATGGTGCTGTGGTATTCTTCTACTTTGTTTTTGTATCCTGTGGCTTTCTTGTACTGTGCATGCATATGGGGTTTGTGTTCCCATGCTTACGCAGTACATCACTGCTTTGAAATGGAAGCAATGAAGAAAGGAAGATCTCCATTGCGCATTTTTATAAAATATGAAATCTGGACACTTGGGAGGTGTGAGAGAGATGGGACAGAGAAAATACAAGGAAAACCAGGTATGTTTCTTTAGTTTTAAATAATGTACCTCATTTTCCTAGTATTTTCTCTTTCGCATTTTTCTCATACCTCTGGACTGTCTAGATTTCAAATTAGTTTTTTGGGGGGTTTTTTTGTGGTCAAGAAAAGTTAAAAAGTTATAATATATATTAATAGAAGAAAGTCCGGGTGACCGGAGTTTTTTCCTATTGGTATATGTTCAATTTACAATGGGCATGTTGGTTGAGCTGACCAATCAGCATGCTCATTTTTGAATGTTAATGGCCAGTCATTGTATAGTATAAAATTTACCACTTTAGTGGCCCTTAAAATTAGACTTTGACTAGCAATTGTCCTTTATCTCAATTACACTTTTCATAGGTAGAGCTCAAGTTTACATCAGGTATGAATGCATTTCATGAGCTAACTTTCAAAGACTTGAAAGATAATTCTTATCTCAGACTGTGTAAGAACAACATGGTGCTAACAGACAATACACATGGTTTGACATGACCCTTAATACCTGTGCGAGGTTTGTGTATATGTAGTGTAGTGTGGATAAACTCTCAGTAACAGCATATTCTTGTGAGCATACAAACTTACATGTCACTGCATATGCAGAGTTTCTGAAGACTAATATCACAAAAGTCTCAAATGCACCTCAAGAAACCACACAATTAAGAAAATCAGAACTTCATAAATGATTGTCCAGAACGAATAATCCCATCATGTCAGATATGCATAGTCAACATAGCATGACAGCAGTAACAATTCATAGCCATAAAATACCTGGGGTTAAATCTGCATCAAACAGTACTCCAGTGCAAAGTAAACAGACATTGTAGTATGTAAACCCATGAAATACTCTAGTAATTGGCAAGGGTGCAGCCAGAAGTATACATTTTGTACTCAAACCTAATGTTGTTGTCTCCACCACCCACTTATCATTTTAAAAATGTACTCAACCCTCAAAATGCTACCCCAGTACATATAGGAAGATGACATGTTATTTTTTAACTGCTATCATTTATTCCCATAAAAAGGGATTTTTAGAGGTGCATTTCTTTCACACAAGCATTCTTTTTATACCTCTGTACTCTAAATATTAATTTGCACATTTCTAAGCATTCTGTACTATTTGAGTATTGAAGTTTTTAACAGTGGTAATTGGTGACTTTAATGTGAATAAAACAGATGCTTACTTCACTTGAATTTGTAAAGAGTATGTGAAAGTATCAAAGTATTAACTGGGGACAAAATTAAGGATATCTCAACAGGGTTAAAAAGGACTAAGGGCAGTAATAACATGGTCATTGTTATGTTGGCGAGAACAATATAAGAAAGTCCTCCTTGTTAGATATGCAACATAATATATGCTCAATTACTGAATATCATAACAAGCACAGGAAAAACATATTTGTATACTGAACTTCTGCTGTCACCTTATATGCCACCTGAATATTAAGACAAATCATCAGAGTCCAATCAGTGGCTAAAGGCATGTTGTTACAGATGAGGGAAACAGTACTTGTCTGCCTTGAAAGGTGCTAACAACCATTAAACTTACTTCTCAGGCAGTGCAACTACTGAAAAGTAAATGTTTCATTCTCATAGTGTCTTGTCTTACACATCTTCAAATTCCAAGACAAAAAGGAATGAAAAATGTACAAGAGAAAATATTGCAGGTGAAGCTAGTTTTGCTAAATGCCAAAATTCTCACAATAAAACGGTTATTTAGAAGCTTTCTTCTGCTTGGAGGATGTTGATGTCTGTGTCATTAATGAAATGTGGAATAAAGATCCAAAATTCCATGTTATACAGCCTTTCTTTTCTGAACAGATGAGATAGGAGGTGTCTCAGTCTTTGTACAAGAATACCTAAAAGCCAGAAGGCAAGTTTGGAATCAGTGATGTAGAATATGGTACTATAAAATCCTCTACACACAGTGCCTCCATCAGAGCAGAAACAGCTCCTAACTAAAATCCAGGATATAAAAATAAATGGAAATCCAATCATTACAGGTAATTTTAACTATCCAAGCACTGACCAGGCAAACTATTCAGCTTCAAATAAATATGCACAAATGGTATCTGAATATGTTAAAACAAATTGCAACAAACAGCATGAAATCCACATAGAGATGATGTTATCGAAGATATCATACTGACAAATCTTGTGTCTTTCTACTCCCCATCAATTGATATAACTTTAGCGTTTACTCAGATCACAATACCACCATCTTTACCCCAAGAGTAAAATCAGACTTTATCATAAATAAAAAATTCCTTGTAGATTTTACTACTGTAAACTATAATGATATATATATATATATATATATATATATATATATATATATATATATATATATTTGAAAATTTGAGGTTTTGATTTTTAATGTCTGCATTCATGAACATACAATGGCAAGACACAAATACCGCTAAAGTAAAAAAAAACTTTCAGCGTTGCAAATAATCCTTACGAGTAAAGCACCTTGAAAATAAAGAGCAATTCAAACAGCACTTGCACTTTAAATTAGCATTGTTTTAATTGATTAAATGAATGTGTTAATTGTTTTTATATATAATGAACAAGCCAATGCTGTAACATAGAGGTCTGAAGAAGCGTCTCTTAGACGTGAAAGCGCTTACCACTGTTCACTTCAATAAAGAAATTGCTGTTTTTAAGAATCGTTTGATATTTACATCAGTTTGATACCATTTGGGCAAGATATATGGCAAGCTACATGTTGCACTCTTGAAAAATTTTCTGCTGTTAAAAAAAAACTTTGTTAGAATCATGAAATTAATGATAACAACAGAAACTACTTAGCTTTTAAAAATAACACCACTTATAAAACAAATCTAAAGTATTGCAAAGTAAAAAAAAAAAACTTTTCTTATCAAATCATTCGGATCTAAATATGACAACAGTTTGATATCAAAGGCTGAAAGCAGCAGTAATATACTCTTTAATTACAATGTAAATGGAAAAGGAAACTTGTCAAAATAGCATGCTATTAAAAATGAAGAGATCCCCTAGCCATAGAGCATATCAAATACTCTTTAGAAAAATGCTGCATATATTTCACAGTAAACAGACATCTATCAGATTGCTATAGATGCATACAGAGCTATTAAGTTATATGAATAGAGGCATGACAAATGACTCAAGAAGAGAAATGAAAGACTCATAACTGATGATTTCATTTACAGACTCAAAAAATAATTAAATCCCACTGAATTATGTTAAATAAAATGCACGTGGACATATTCCCTGGCTATGGAAACAGGCTGCAGTGGTACCAGTTTACAAAGGAGGGTTCATATCAGAACCAATCAACTTTAGTTATATTATATTGACCAGTGTTCTATGTAAAATCCTAAAGAACCACGATGGATTTTACCAAAATCACACATGGACTATATATATATATATATATATATATATATATATATATATATATATATATATATATATATAGGTGTGTTATCGATAAAGTATTCTTCTGAATCTAACAGTATTCTTTGATGAAGCACTTGTTGAAGGGCTCACAGTGCATACTGCATATCTACACCTTGCTAAGATATTCAACACTAATCCATATTAGGGAATAATTAAATGTTAAAAGAATGAAATGTCAATCTATACATCATTCAGTGAGTAAAACACTAGTTAAACAGCAGGAGAAAAAAAGTCAGGGTGGGAGCTGCCTGTCTCTCCTATTAAAATTTATGACTGATGTCACATTCAGCTCTGAACTGCGGCTACTTCCTTTTGTATTATTCTTCTTCGATACAGAAGAGGAGAATGGGTTATAAATGGCCAAATAAATTTAAAATTGCAAATTGGGTAACACAATAACATCAATAAATGCTGTCAAAGTTCTTCAAGATGGCCTACAAAAGCAGACACCTGGTATAGTAAATGTCAGTAAATGTTGCAACATAAGACCTGGTAGAAAGGACTTTAATTATGACTACAAAATAATAAATGGTCAAATCAGAAAATATGAAATGTGACATCATTATTAAAAATCAAGGGACTTAAGTATACAACAATTTAAACTTCAACCTGAATCATAGCTCTCAACTGTCCCGAATTAACTGGGAGCACCCTTTTTTAAGCTTAAATAAGCTTTCTTTCCCAATTGCCTGATTTGTGTGCAAGTACACCCAAGAATTACAGTAAAGCAAGCTCTATTCTGGCTGTAGATGTCTCAGCCAATGAGAGTGTTGCTTTACTGAACCTGGTTTACATGCAGCTGTCCTGCTTCATTTCCTGTGCTATGTGGAAGCAGCTATGGCACACCTCATATGCTTGAAGTGCTCAATTAGGTCTGCTCAGTCCGCATATCAATGCAACATTGGCATGGAGTTTGGAAGGGCTAATGGTTGTTGGAGTTGGAGTGGAGAGATCCATCATCACTGGATGCCAACTCAAGTCGAGAGAAATCATCATTTCAATCGAGGGAGTGACTGAAACAAGTGTGGTGGTGTGCCTGGACTGAGTCGTGGTTGTGGATTTGATCTTGAGGGAATTTAATTTGGCAGTTTTTTCAGTAGCTTGTTGTGGTGTGGAATGAAGAATTGTTCCAAGGAGGTCTAAGCTGAGGTTACTAGTAGTGTTATTTTAAATTTTTATTTTCTTCAGTACTTTACAGGTAAGTAAGTGGTAAGTTCTGAAATGCAGGTTATGTGCAGGGCAAGGGTGTAGACAGCATACCTCTCAACTGTCCAAATTTTAGCAGAATGTCCAGATTTTTGTTTCATATTTTTCGTCTGTTCCTTATTTTGTGGTTTTATGGATTTTTCTGGTAAATCACTGAGGACTGAATTCACTAAATAATGAGAGGCATTCAAGTTTCAGACTACATATCCTTTAGAAAATGCATGGTAACACAAGACCTTCTATTCTAGCAAGTCTCTAAGTTTATAAGTGCAATATTTAAAATATGTCCCTATATTTGGGGCTTTGTTTCCCCAGTATTTTTGGCTTTGTCCAGATTTTTTTGTGCTACGAGATTGAGAGTTATATGTGCAGTTAGTGGGATTTTCCTCCTACATCATCAGTCTGGTAGCAATGCATATGTGTGCACAGTATTTTCTCCCTAAATGATAATTTGATCCATATTGATACAACTTTTAGCCAGTGTTAGGATGAAACCCATATTAGCAGATTTGAAAATTAGCCATCAAATCTACAGCATTAGGAAAGGCTGCAGTATATTACACAGATACTCTGTCTTTGTGTACTTGAATGTGTGGGTGTGTCTATTAATGTACTCATGTAAATAAGCATATATTATGTTAATCATGTGTCCCTGAATGTCCCTGATTTTAAGGTCCTTTGTCCCTGATTTTGTGATCTAGAACTTGAGAGGTATGACCTGATTGTATCTACAAAAGTCTAAAAAGAACATTCTGCACCATATAATTCTAAAAGAGATGCTTTTTGGCATTTACTTCTCAGAAGTCAAGGCCAATGTCAGTGGTCTTTGGCTGACTAAATTTGCAGATGATTGCAAATTAAGAGCTGTCATTGAATCTCATACTGACACAAATGTTCTCCAGGAGGGGCTGACCCAGTCAAATACCCAGTGTCAGAGCCATGGACTGAAACTAAATGCCAACAAATGCTTAATAATATCCTTTGGGAAGTCATCCATCCCTGGTAATTATCATATTGACAACACACCCTTTAGAGTTGACCCAGTAGTCAGGGACTTGGGGATACACATAGATAGTAATCTAGCCTTTGATCATCATGTGTCTACAGTGGTGAGGAAATCATTCTATGTTGCACAACTTTTAAACAAAAGTATAACATCTAAATCCAAGGAAGTCATTGTTCCACTGTATTCGGCATTCATCAGACCTATCCTTGAGTACAATGCCCCCTTTGGTATGTACCTAACCAGGCATATCCAACAACTGGGACATCCACAGAGGTTCCTCACTAAAAAAATACAGGGTGTAAATAATATGTCCTATGCTGACCATCTCAAGGCCCTATCCCTGCATTCTGTCTCAGGGGAGATCTATGCATGGCATACAGGGCATTGTCAGACCCCACTCTGATGGACCTCCTGCATATCCACAAAACAAACAGTACCATAATTACTCATTCTAAAGACTTAAACCTTGCCTGTGATATAAATAGGACCTGCTGGAGAGATTGATATGTATCCCAGAGACTACCTTGTCCATGGAACAAGATCCCCATCCATGTGAAGTAGAGTTCCTCCCTAACTCATTTCAAGTGTAACTTGGACAATTGGATGGAAAACCAGAATTTCATTCATGGTTTGTCACATATGTCTCTAACGCAAACAGGTAACCTGTAAATGGTTCATCTCACAGGCCCATTGCTTACACTTATCAAGGGTGTCAGAACTTGTCAGAGATTTGGGATGCATGGCTAGGCTTAAAAAGGCCCTTGTGGTCATTAGCCTAGTAAACACCTATGAACCTATGAACCTTAGTGCTTTAAGGGAATTACTGTATTGTGCAATACCTCACTGATCCATTACTTAATACACAGCAGCATTTGTGGCCTTCAAACAAGCTGTATGAAGCAACTTAAAGTGCAGTGATCCATTGCTACAACATTCATTGAGTTGGAAAAACTGAACTATTCAGAGGACTTTAGGAATTATTGTATTCTGATTCTTAACTGTTACTTTGAGGTTGCCCCTGCCTCATCTATATAAGGCAATGTTCAATCTATTTAAAAGCTTGTATTTAAAATGCAGTCCTAATTAAGTTAACACTAGAGCAGGGAAACTAATATTAAACATGTCTTTCTTTTTTTCTATCTTTCTATCAAGTGCAGTAGAAAACGAATTCAGACCATATTCAAGAGTATCAAATTGCAACAATCAATCAAGTAATGATAACAGCAGATTCTTACTTCAGCCTGCCTGGATGGGAGCAAAAGCAAAATGTTAAACAGTACATTTCACACATATAGATAAATGAACATATAAAACAAGAACTCATAGTCACTGTTAATGTTTGCAATATGCACAAAGATGTTATAGAGGAGAGGAAACAGAAAGGTGAATAACAACTGAGGAAGATCTAGTGGGGGTGGAGGCGTAAGCCAAGAAGGGGGTTATACTTGCTGTGATGCCTGTGCACTGGCCCAGTAATCAATGATCCTCAATCTTCACCACTAACACCAGTGAGGGGTGTCCACATTGGGAAGGATAACAAATACACACAGTAAAGTACAATTTCCCTTAAGAGCGCACAGAGATCACAGTCAGTCTGGGGATGGTTTCTCCCCTTCTCTCCAGATCCCCAATAAGACTCCCCACTAGTACAGCTATAGAGTGGGTTCCTTAGCCAGGGTCCCAAGCCAAGTCATCCTAACATTCTGTCTGTCCAACCAGTGTTTTGTGTCCCTGCCCAAATAGCTGACACACACACACACTTTGAGCTATGAGTTATATACAAACACACAGACACTCCAGGGGAAGGCTGGCACAGTTTTTCCAGCTATGCCCCCTGCTCTCCAGACTATAAGTTAGAAATCACTGCCACTAGGACCGCTACTTATCAGCTGCTCTATGGCCCTTCCCAAAGGGTGACCAATTTCATTGTGTAATATTACTGATATCGAAATAGTAAGTGTGACTGAGTAGCATGACTATTGGAGTGGCTTTGTACAGTATCACTATATACAGGCAATGTACTCTAGAGCTTTAATTATCTCTACACAAAACATCCACAGTTGAAAGGTTTAAAAATATTTAATAATATACAAAAAAAAACACAAGACAATACTTCTTACTACACAGTGCTAGTCAAGTGTTCAGACATCACAGGAAAATGCTTAAAATAATAATGTAGAATAGTTCTGACATAAATATAGAAAACAGCTAGACTAAACTTACTATTTTCTATCTTTTTCTAAGAGCAATCACAGTTCTAAATAAAGTTACATGTAGAGCAAAAGCAGAGTAATGGCGAGTTGTTGTCAGCTTAAGACAAAAATCCAAAATGCCCTCTCTCTCTCTCTCTCTCTCTCTCTCTCTCTCTCTCTCTCTGAGACAGTTTTTTTAAATTGATAATACATCACTGCTGTCTCATTTTAGATGACATTATTTTTCTCTAGTTCCCAGGCTAACAGAAACTCAGAGTTTAACATAGCTTTCATCTTGCACCGGTCAGGAAACCACAGCAATCAATGACATTATATATGTAAAATCTAGCAATTAACTCTGGTCTCAAAACAATAGAAAGAATCTGCTGGTCCAGACATCACGGCTTCAAGTTCGGGGTCAAACAATCATGCAATGCTTGACTTATCCTCTTTCTTCCAGCAGAGTGCACTGTTGTTGCATTTTTGACATTCAACGTTTAACACAATTTTCTCACATTTAAGAGAATAAGCCTGTGGCTTATATTAATATTTACAAATGACAGAATTATCTACAAAATTCTATCTAGCCATGCTGGCAGCCTTCATATATCCCCCCCCAAGAACTCAAGCTAGTTTTTCAAGTGACCTTTAAGAAATGTTGCCTGAGAAGGTTAGGTCTATCTGAGTATACCTTACCCCATTCCCTGTCTCGAGACCCCATCTGCATTGGCATTGCTAATCCCACTGAGGTGCTGCACTGACATATCATATGCTTGCAACCCTAGGCTCCATCTTAGCAACTTGGCCTTTTGCTAGCTGACTTGGTGTAATCATGTTAGGGGATTGTGGTCTGTAACTACAGTGAATTTTCTTCCATCCAGATAAGGCTGAAGCTTTTGCAGTGCCCACACTATGGCTACACATTCCTTTTCTACAGTTGCATAGCATTCCTCTCCAGGTTGGAGCCTATGACTGAGATAAACCACTGGGTGCTCTTCTCCCTCTGAAGAAATCTGGCTAAGTACAGCCCCCACCCCATGGTTCAAAGCATCCACCTGCACAACAACCTCTTTGCTGTAATCTGGACTGACTAACACAGGGGTTCCTCCCAAAGCTTCTTTAAGCTTTTGGAATGCCTGCTCACATGTTGGGGTTCACACTACCTTATCTGGCCTGTTTTTCCTTGTCAGGTCTGTGAGGGGAGAAGCTATTGTACTATAAATGGGGACAAACTTTCTGTAGTACCCTGCTGTCCCTAGGAATGCCCTCACCTGCATTTTGGTAATAGGTGCAGGCCATGCCTGAATGGCTTCCACTTTGGCAGGTTCTGGCCTGATCTTTCCACTCCGTACTCTATGTCCCAGCTAGAAGACCTCTGCCATATCCACCTGACATTTGCTTGGCTTAATGGTCAACCCTGCCCTCTGTAATCTGCCCAGCACCTCCCTGACATGTTGAAGGTGCTCTTGCCAGGAATGGCTGTAGATGGCAATATTATATAGGTAAGCAAGGGCAAATCCTCCTGCTCCTGCTAGGATATGATCTGCCAGCATCTGGAAAGTCACTGGGGCATTTTTCATCCCAAAGGGCATCTTTGTGAACTCATACAAGCCAAAAGGAGCCACAAAGGCTGACCTCTCTCTAGCAGTGGGAGTCAAGGGCACCTGTCAGTAATCCTTGGTAAGATCAATGGTGGTAAGATACTTAGCACCACCCAGCTGCACTAGGGCTTCATCTGTCCTAGGCATGGGGTAAGCATCTGACTCTGTGTGACTATTTAATTTCCTGTAGTCCACACAGAACCTGGCACTGCCATTCTACCTTGGCACCAGCACCACTGAGGAGGACCAGGGACTGTTGGACTCTTGAATTACCCCTAGTTCCAACATCTCCTGTATCTCTTCACTCAGAGTCTGTTTGACATTCTCAGTCACCCTATAAGGCTCTGCCTAATAGGCCTTTGGGGTCCTGTATCCACCTGAAGCTGCACCAGGTGGGTGCACCCTGGTTTCCCAGTGAACATGACCACAAACTGCTGTAACACTGCTTGGATTTCTCAACCCTGGGTAGGTGATAGCTGCTGTGACACTACTACCCCTTCAACTGAGGTGTCATGACATGCCCACAAACTGCTGTAACACTGCTCGGATTTCTCAACCCTGGGTAGGAGATAGCTGCTGTGACACTGCTACCCCTTCAACTGAGGTGTCAGTCTGAGCCTCACTGAGGAGATCAGTCACCAAATCTCCCTTAGACTCCACCTGCAATCCACTGCAAATACTCAGCACAAGGACTTCCCTATCATGATAAGCTTTCATTATGTTAACATGGTACAATTTGTGCTCCTGCCTTCTGCCTAGCAATTCTACCAGGTAGTTAGCATCACTTACCTTGCTTGCCACCTTGTAGGATCCCTCCCAGGCTACTTGCAGCTTGTTGTGTCTGGCAGGAATGAGAGCCATTATCTGCTGCCCTACAGCATACTCTGTAGCTCGAGCATTCCTGTCGTACCAGACCTTCTTCTGCTGTTGGGCTTCTCCCAGGTTCTCCTGGGCAAAGCCCAGGAGTTCTATGAGCCTTGTCTTGAGGTTTAGGACATATGCCACAAGAGACTCCTTGTGAGATTCACACTTACCTTCCTTCTCATTAAATTAAATCTAGAGATCCTCTCACTCTATACCCATACAACAACTCAAAGGGCAAAAAAACTGTGGATTCCTGGAGAACATATCTGTAATCAAACAACAGATGGGGCAAATATTTGTCCCACTCACTCTTAAACTGGTCTGCAAATGCCTGTAGCATGGACTTGATTGTAGAGTTTAACCTATCAAGAAGACCATTAGTATGGGGATGGTAGGGGGTGGTCTTTAGGTGCTTCACCCCACAGTATTTCCACATACAAGCCAGCAGATCCATCATGAAACTGGCACCTCTGTCAGTCAGCACTTTTTTTGAGAAATCTACCCTGCTGAAGACCTCTAACAAAGCATTTTCCACCTTTTCTGCCTCAATGGAGGACAAAGCCACTGCCGCAGGGTATCTTCTAGCATAATCTACTACAACTAGGATATACTTTTTCCCTGTGGAACTTGGGGTACTCAGGGGCCTCACAATATCCATAGATACCCTCTGAAATGGCTCCTCAATCACAGACAAAGACATCAAAGGAGCTCTCACCTTGTCTCCTGCCTTGCCCACTTGCTGGCATTGCTCACAGATCCTGCAGTACCCTGTTACATCTCAGGAAATTCCAGGCCAATAGAAGTTCTGCGTAATACGTCTCTTTGTACATTTTATGCCCATATGACCTACAAAGGGAATATCATGGGCTATGGCTAGAAGTGCCAGATGGTAGGCTGTAGGCATGTAGGCACTACCAACTGCTGTATCCTCTCACCTTCTAGCCCTCCCTCAGGGGTCCACTCTCATTACAGTAACCCTTTGTCCCAGTATACAGATTCCCCCTTCCCTTGAGAATCAGGTGCCTCACTAGCTACCTGTCTCAGGCCTTGCAATGTAGGGTCTGAGAGCTGAGCTTGCTCAACTCTCTCTTTTAACCCTTCCCAGATCCCCTTCCACAGGAAGTCTGACATCCTCTAACAGTGGTGCCTCACTGTCAGCCTGGGTACTACTACTCACCTCTACCTTTGCATTCACTCTGTCCAAGGAAACACCAATACCCACAAGCTGCTGTGGCTCACCTTCAGTCTCACTGCTACAGGTTAGCTCCCTCCTTGAAGTAACCACCTCACCAGTCCTGGCTGCAAGTGTGCAGTCTGTCTGAGTCTCCCCCAGGCTACCAGACCCAGATGCTTGTCTCAATGCCTGACTGTGTGAAACTGCATAAAGGCATGGTACTGCCTCGTCAAAATCTTTCCCTATCAGGACATCTGCAGGATGGTAGTTTCGTACCCCTGTTGTCTCAAGACAACCTAAAGTTGGCATTTTGTCTTTGCCACTTACTGGCTCCCTCATCTTTTGTTCTCCACCTTGCCTCCATGGACATCAATATGCCACATGGCCCCATTGGTTGCATTTAAAACATTTAACCCTAGGTCCATGATGTGTACCTGAACTAGTGGCTTCTCCTACTACTGCATATTCTGTTGGGGCAGTCTGGGCTGCCCACCATGGGCTTCTTTAGGCCCATGAGCAGCACTGGGGGTCCATTTCCTCTTCAGGGATGCCCTGCTTGCTAGGTATAGGTCTCCCTTCTTCCCCAGTTTATCTGAAGTAGCACATTGTCTATCAGCTAACCAGATCCTTATGTATTCAGGCAAAGTGCTAAGGGCTTGTTCCCTAACCAAAAGGTCTGCCAGCTCTTCAAAAGTGGTGACCTGTGTGAAGGCTGCCAGCCTAGCTAGATAGAATTTTGTAGGTAATTCTGTCACTTGTAAATATTAATATAAGCCACAGGCTTGTTCTCTTAAATGGAAGAAATTTGTGTTAAAATTTTGAACATCAAAAATGTAACAGTGCACTCTGCTGGAAAAAAAAGCTGACAAGTCAAACCTTGGATGGCTGTTTGATTTCAGACTCAGAGCCATGATATCTGGACCAGCAGATTCTTTCTATTGTTTTGACACCAGAGTTAATTGCTAGATTTTGCATATATAATGTCTTTAATTGCTGTGGTTTCCTGGCCAGGAGAAAAATCAAGGATATGTTAAACTCTGAGTTACTGTTAGCTTGGGAACCAGGGAAAATAATGTAATCTAAAATGAGTCAGCAGTGATGTATAATTAATTGAAAAGACTGTCAGAGAGAGAGAGAGGGAGAGAGAGAGAGAGAAGACCATTTTGGATGTTGTCTAAAGCTGACAACAACTCACCAGTACTCTGCTTTTGTTCTACATGTAAGTTTATTTAGAACAGTGCTTGCTCTTAGGAAAAGACAGAAAATAGTAAGTTTAGTCTAGCTGTTTTCTATATTTATGTCAGAACTATTCTACAGTATTATTTTAAGCATTTGTCTGTAATGTCTGAACTCTTGACTAGCACTGTGTAGTAAGAAGTATTGTCTTGTGTTTTTATTATTTATTATTAAATATTTTTAAACCTTTCAGCTGTGGCTGTTTTGTGTAGAGATAATTTAAGCTCTAGAGTACATTGCATGTATATTGTGATACTGTACAAAGCCACTCCAATAGTCTTGCTGCTTAGTCACACTTACTATTTGGATAATAATATTGCACAGTAAAATTGGGCACC
Source organism: Protopterus annectens (assembly GCF_019279795.1). Taxonomy (NCBI): domain Eukaryota; kingdom Metazoa; phylum Chordata; order Ceratodontiformes; family Protopteridae; genus Protopterus; species Protopterus annectens. Next base: position 1,144,275,010 of record NC_056727.1, on the reverse strand, counting down.
CATTGGTAAGGGCCTTATTAGTAGCTAATAGTGGTTGGTGGCAGCTGGTACTACCTTATAGACTGGCAGGAAGGGACATAGCTGGATAACCTGTGCCAGCCTTCTCCAGGAGTGTCTGTGTGTTTGTATATAACTCATATCTTAAAGAGTGTGTGTGAGTGTCAGCTACTTGGGCAGGGACATGAAGCACTGGTTGGACAGAGAGGGTGCTGGAGGTTTTAGATTGATCACTAGGCTGAGACCTGTACCCTATAGCTGTGCCAGTGGGGAGTCTTATTGGGGATCTGGAGAGAAATGGAGAAACCAGCACCAGACTGACTGTGTTCTCTGTGTGCTCTTAAGGGAAGTTCTACTTTACAGTGTGTGTATTTGTTGTCCTTCCCAATATGGTCACCCCCTCACTGATGTTAGTGGTGAGGATTGAGGCTCCTTGATTACTGGGCCAGTGCACGGGCATCACAACCATGACATCCACTTACCCACCTATGAAAATAAGTGCTCAGTTCAGCAGCATTTTCACACACACTTTCATCTGCCTTGTGTCTATGCTCACAAAACATTTTCCTATAAGTTTCAGGTGTTAGCTTAAAAAATTCTAACAAACAATTTTTTACAGCATTATAGTTAAAACAGTCAATGTCAGATAATTTGGAAAGTACATTTACAGCTTTATCATGGTGGAAGGGGGTCAGGAACTGTACCCAGAGCCATTGGTCAACATCATACTGTTTACATACCCTGTCAGACATATGAATGAAACTATCAGAATTATTCCCCTCTGTAAACTGCTGAAGAAATTTGCTGACCTTTTGTGCTTCTGGGGTCCGGTTGCTCCCTTTCCTATTACCTCCATGACTCTGGCGAAGAGTCAGCATTTCCTTTTCGTGCTGCCTCTGCCTCTCCTTTTCCTCAGCTACCAGGCACAGCAGTTTCTCATTCTCCTCAGCCTGTAGACATTTCAGTCTCTCTGCTGCTTCTCTTTCTAAATGCCTGTCCTCCAACTCAAGTCTCTTTAGCTCCAGATGGATTTTTAAGTCCTCTGCAGAAAGGTTGAGCTGTCCATTCTCTGAGTGTTATACATCTCCATGGCCGGTCTGATCACCCTCCTGATTGCTGTTTTCTGATGCAGCTGCGACCAAAGCTGCAATCATGTCTGCCTTAGTCAGGTTTCCATGCACCAGTCCCTTATCCTGGCATATCTCTGCCAATTGGCTCATTGTCAGCTTGCCATTCTCATCTGCTGACATGCTTGCCTGCTCTCCCTGACTAACTAAACTAACAAAAGAAATAAAACAATTGTGAGCTGAACTCTGAATATTCATTGTGTGGCTGATTTAGAGCAGAAAAATACCTTCAGTGATCACTGTACACAAGCTACAGGAATTCACTATCCACAACACTACAAGCCAATTGCCAACCAATTAATATGTGGTGTGGATATCCCACCACTGCCACCAAATTAATATGTAATGCCTGTGCACTGGTCCAGTAATCAAGGAGCCTCAATACTCACCACTAACACCAGTGAGGGGCATCCACACAGGGGAGGATAACAAATACATGCACAGTAAAGTACAATTTCCCTTAAGAGCACACAGATATCACAGTCAGTCTGGGGCCGGTTTCTCCCTTTCTCTCCAGATCCCTTATAAGACTCCCACTGGTACAGCTAAAGAGGGGGTCCTTGGCCAGGGTCCCACACCAAGTCCTCCTAACACTCTCTCTGTCCAACCAGTGCTTCATTTCCCTGTCCAAGTAGCTGACACACACACACACACTTTGAGATATGAGTTATATACAAACACACAGACAGTCCTGGGGAAGGCTGGCACAGGTTCTCCACCTATGCCCCCTGCTCCCCAGACTATAAAATAGAAATCACTGCCACCAGGACCCCTACTTATCAGCTACTGTAAGGCTCTTCCCAAAGGGTGACCAATTTCACTGTGTAATATTACTGACATCCAAATAGTAAGCGTGACAGAGCAGCAAGACTATTGGAGTGGCTTTGTACAGTATCACTATATATATATATATATATATATATATATTCAATGTACTCTAGAGCTTAAATTATCCCTGCACAAAAAAAGCACAGTTGAAAGTTTTAAAAATATTTAATAATAAACAATAAAGACACAAGATAATACTTACTACAGTGCTAGTCAAGAGTTCAGACATCACAGGAAAATGCTTAAAATAATATTGTAGAATAGTTCTGACATAAATATAGAATTCAGGTTGACTAAACTTACTATGTTCTATCGTTTACTAAGAGCAATCACTGTTCTAAATAAACCTACATATAGAACAAAAGCAGAGTACTGATGAGTAGTTGTCAGCTTTAGACAAAATCCAAAATGCCTTCTCCCACTCTCTGAGACAGTCTTTTAAATTGATAATGCATCACTGTTGACTCATTTTAGATTACACAATTTTTCTCTGGTTCTCAGGCTAACAGAAACTCAGAGTTTAACATAGCTTTGATCTTGCACCTGGTCAGGAAACCACAGCAATTAAAGACATTATATATGAAAAATCTAGCAATTAACTCTGGTCTCAAAACAATAGAAAGAATCTGCTGGTCCAGACATCATGGCTCCGAGTTTGGGATTAAACAGTCATGCAATGCTTAATTTATCCGCTTTCTTCCAGCAGAGTGCACTGTTGTTACATTTTTGACGTTCAACATTTAATACAATTTTCTCACATTTAAGAGAACAAGCCTGTGGCATATATTAATATTTACAAATGACAGAATTATCTACAAAATTCTATCTAGCTCTGCTTGCAGCCTTCATACTTGCTGTCATAGATGATAAAATAAAATGAAAAACAGTAAAGAAGGAAGTTATATTAGGGTAAGCCTATAGGACAGGTACACATTGAGGGAGGATGCAAAAAAATATTATTAATAGAAAACAGCACAATACATTTATTGCACAATACTTTCCACATTTTTGAATAAGCTTCTACTTATAAATAGACGTGAGTCATTATCTGTCATCAGATATTATCTTAAAAGTATATGAGAAGTAGAAAATATCAACAAGGGGTCATAGCAATCAAATATTTTGGGAGCCATCCATGAGAACTCAGCACATAATCCACTAACAGCAAACTGGATGAGTGAAACTCATCAAACAGGGCTGTTGTCAAACCTGCAGATAACATCAAAATAAAAAAAGTGTCTATGGCCAGGATCCAAGTCCCCCTGCAGCCCATCCATGTCAGGTTTTCACATCTTATACACCTCCTTACTTATTATACTAATTCCACAATCACAACATTGGGAAATAACACTGCAAGAGTGAAAAATATACTCAAACTATTGCAGTCTCATAGTAGAGCAGTTTTGTGTTAAATCTTTCAGGGACTGCTCTACTTGAGAAGATGAAGTTCGGAAAAAAGCACTCCAGGAGATACCACTCATCAAATATTAATTCTCTCTATTTGCAGACCAGTGGATCATAAGCTTCAGAACTGAAACTATCCCAAATTATAAGGTAGGAGCAAAACTAAAATTACCATAAACCCTGTGAAACTACCATCTATGCTTTATCTAAGAGGAGTGCAGAAAATGCAGGACAAGAAATACAATTAAAGTAAACCTCTGTGACTCTGACATCTAAGGTGTCTCTTTCTGTAGTATATAGGGTATCTCAAAGAAGATAAAGCCTTCGTATTGATCTTGACCAAGATATTTATTTCACATCCTGAAGCTCTAATAGATAAGCCCTATGAATACCTCAAAACCTATAAACGTGCATACAAATCATGAGACATACACATGCACATCATATAGTAAATGATATACAATTTTCTCCCCACCATATAAAAACATACACATTACCTTTGAAAACTTACACAAAACAACACATTTACACACACTGTTTTTCTTTTTCTCTCTCTCTCACTGTGCTCACATGCACTCGCACACATATGCACACACACACACACACACACACACACACACACACACACACACACACACACACATACATGCATGCATAATAATATATAAACATGCACAATTTTTTCATGAGTGGCTTAGTACTTACACTCTTCCTACATTAAAATTATAACTGCAGGTCCATCACTAACACACAGTGAAAGGTGTGCTGATTCTCAACGGTTTTCTAAACATGCAGCACCACAAGAGCTATTTCACTTACTTTATATTCACAAAATATCCACGGACACTCAGCTCTTGAAATACATACTGTACACTGTACACAAAACAGTTTCAAACATTATCATACTTAACTGTAGTTCACACATTATACACATAAAAACAAACACACACACACATACACACTGAGATTAAGAAACATTTAGCACTTCAGTAGGTGAATTTGCATGACAGGCAGCCATGTATAGGGAGGAGGCAATTCAGATACACATGTAGTGTGACTGTGCTACACCATGAAATGCAGCCACCAGCATACTATGAAAATTACATTATAATGACAAGGAAATGAGCAACATTATTAAAATGAGGGTAATGATGCACAATGCATAGAACTAATGTCTGAAATAAAATACATTGTGCTTATTAGGGGCCCCCAGTTAAATGATCCCTATCCACATCAAGCAGAGTACCTCTTTACCCCTTTTTAAGGGGTCTATATTAGAACATTGAAGTTTCAAAACTTCAAATGTTCTAATATCGAACTGTATTAAGCAAACACTGAAAATATCGAAGCTACAGAAAAACAAATGTTTTCCTAGGGAAAGAATTTGGTTGTCCGTTTCTGTTGCTTCAGTATTTTCAGTGCTGTGGTGGAAAGTTACGGGTCAGGTTCAGGTAAGTCTACGATTGAGCATGGGTTAGGTTAGTTAAGGTTAGGGTGAAGGGTTAGGCATGTGTGCGATTGTGTGGACGTGAGGGTTAGGGCGGGTTAGGTGAGTTAGGGTTAGGGCATGGGTTAGGTATGTGCTCGATTGTGTGGATGTGAGGGTTAGGGTGGGTTAGGTGAGTTAGGGTTATGGCACAGGTCAGGTAAGTGCGATTGTGTGGACATGAGGGTTAGGGTGGTGTAGGTGAGTTAGGGTTAGGGCGCGGGTGAGGTGAGTGTACGATAGTGACAGACCTTAGGGTTAGGGTTTGGGTTAAGGTAAGTGGATAGTTAGTGGTGTATGTATAGTTTAGTGTAGGGTTAGGTGTAAGATTTTAGATGTATGTATGTGGATTGCTGTTTGTTTGGTGTGCTTGTGTTGTGTGTATGTGTTTTGGAACAGCAAATTTTTCCCTAGGAAAAAAATTCACTGTTCTGTATGTTCAATGTTTTCAACTTTCGTTGAATAGGGTTCGATATTAGAACATTCAAAGTTTCGAAACTTCGGTGTTCTAATATAGACCCTTTTTAAGCGCAACCTGGTAATCCGATGGGAAATAGAAAATACATCCCTGGGATTCCACCTGTGTCCCTGCTGGACAGGGGCATTGGGTGCTGATTTGTCTAAACATGGGCTAAACTCTTGGTAAGGCTTATAAAGTCCTCAGGGCCATTAGATTAGTAACTTCCTATGATCCTATGATCCTACCCCACTGGACTGGAACTATACTAAATGGACATCTTTTTGGACTGTTTTATTTTATGTAGTTCTTAGAGCAAAAAATTAGTTGGGATATTTTAGATTTACACATGAATCTACTTAGTGTAAAGTCAAATAAACTTAAGCATCCTGAAATATATATGCAGCACAAAGGATTAGCTTCATGGAGGGGTGGATGCAACTTTTTATTGCACAAGCTGTCATGCTGTGATATGACCTTAATAAGCAACAGAGAAAAGTATAAACATATAATTATCCTTGAAAGCAGCTAAGTTTAAATGTAAAATACATCAAAACATCATCTTGAGCGTTTGAATTTCATGTATTGTTCAGTTTAATGCATCCCCCACTGATGATTTCAAACAAACAGGAAGATTGGTTTTCATGTATTGTTCAGTTAAATGCATCCATCACTGACAACTTCAAATATAATCTAAGGGACTGTTGTATAAACTTGCCATGTAATTCTATTTCCCTGTTTACCAAGTGAAAAAAGTCCACCTTGCCATAAATGTTCTGTGCAGTGTCTTAATCTATTTCATTTAACAGCTGCTTTACTAAAAGGATGAAAGACAAGTAAACACATGCTAGACAAAATGATACTGAGAAACTGAAGTTCTGATTTGTTTCGTTTAGAATGGTGATCCAGGTCTTTTGAATAATGCATGCTCCATGTGTTTTGTTTGAATAGTACTTCTATATATGTTTGCATAGCATACAAGTGTAAGTTTAATTAAAGATGGTATTGGGATGGGTAACACTATGGCCAGCAGGCATCAGCTCTTCATGTCATACAAAATAATGTGACACACCCATGACCTTCATTGCTGCGACTGTCTGCAGTTTGCCAGACATTCCAACATGAGGTGTGAGAGAGCACTGCAGTCATACATATTATACCATGACTACACTTTTAAGGACAGTACAGTGTTGTTAAAGCAGAGATAAGCTTATAACAGTAACTATAGATAAGCTATCCATCAAGATCAGATTTACATATGACTCATTAGGCACCCAAACAATACATACCAGCCTTTGGGGTTTCTTCTTCTGAGTTTTTCACAACGGTCAAAAATCTCCATGAAACAGAGAACTGCTGAATGTGTTTTAAGCCTTGTAGTTTGATGGCATGCATGACTGTTCACTTATGTGAAACTGCAAACATCCTGCTTATGTAATTTAATATATGTGGCATTCTGCTCAGTTCTTATTTGTCCAGGTTATTTTACTTTTTCAAACACAATCACATTCAGTCCTCAGCAACTGTAACAGTAAGAGAGACCTTGCAACTTCTTAGGCATATTTCATACTAATATCTGAAACCTCTCTAGATAATTACTGTAAAATTTCATTCAAACTCTGCCATAGGCAGCTGTGAGGGAAAGCTTAGTTTGTTTTTCCTTATGTTGCCTTCTTGTGTTTTATATTGCTTTATTGCACTGCATTTTAATTAAGCAAAAATACATGATTGTGTGTCTGTATATCAGGACTTACCCACAGTTGGTGTGGTTTAATCATGAAGGCAAAGCCTGAGTGATTAAATAAAGCCAACTGTAGGTAAATCGTGACTGTAGACTTTCTGCCTTTTTATGTGCTTTATGGCATAATAAAGAGATATATATTTTGGTAGTACACCACTGTCTGCTGGTCATCGTCTTTTTCATAAATCCTGATATACCCACAAACAGAAGTGGATTATTGTGATCATACAATGACATTCTTTTAAGAAAGAAATTCCTTATCTTTCTTAAATAATGCCTTTTTATAAGGGTGCTGTAGTGTTCCTCTGCATTCTTTATTGTTTACTAATATATTGCGAATGCGTATCGGACTTAAGTTCCCACACTTGCAAAGTCTATCAGTGCAGTGCAAGAGAAGCAATGGAGAAAAGAGAATCTCATTTGCTTTTTATTTTTAATTGCTGACATTTTACAAGGGTCAGTGCAGAAATAAGGAAAATCAGGTGTATTTCTGATCCCTTAGTTTTGCAGAATGTACCTGAATTTTCTCGTATTTTGCTCAGTCCTTTAAGCACATGCCAGTAAAATGTCTAGCCACTCAATTGTACTTCAGTGGCTGGACTTTTTTCTGTTGATTTATGCTTGATTTACAATGGGCACGCTGGTTGGGCTTCCCAATCAGCATCCTCTTTTCTGAATAAAAATGAGCCATTATTAAATCATTTTGTATATTGTGGTGCATTCTCATTGCACTGTGTTTAATTGCATTTTGTTTTCTATTGCATATTTAAACAAGGATAGACACCAAAGCTGTGTCTATTGTGAATCACACAGAAATTATATTTTAACCCACTCTCCCATCCTAATTTTTTGTTGTGTTCTTAAATTCACTGCCTATGTAGTTGCCTTTCCCTTATATTAATCTGACCACATAATTCCTTCTCTCTCCTCTGCCTTTGTCTGTTGTCAGAAAACACATTATCATTTTATGAAATCATTCCTCCTTAAGTTATTTAAATGAATTTGCCCCTCATTACACTTCAAAGAGTCAGAATACTGAATGCCCAGCCCCCATCCAGACCAGCATGCTCTTTTAAAATTAGTGGATCTCCCCTTATATTGCTAAAGCTCCAGTTACTCTCTCTTTCATATCTTCTTAATGTATAGTACATACTGCAGTTCTTAGGATATTAAATGCAACAGCTGGGGCAAGATTACCATTCACTGGGAGCCTATATTTTGCTTCTCAGGAGTCATTTTGGGATTAGTGCTTTTGTTTTGTCCTGGTGAGAGAAGGAACAGAGGGCATTATTTCCTGGAGACTGATGATCACCAGAAACATTGGTAACTGCTTCATAGGAGTCATCTTGGGATTTGTGTTGCTGTTTAGCTCCTGGTGAGAGAAGGAGCAGATTGACATCGATTCATGACTGTTTCTGATTGGGCAGTGTGTGTGTGTGTGGGGGGTCCTGATTTGACTGGTTGCCATTCAAAGTATCTAACAGGAAAAGGCTATGAGAAGCATACAAACCCCTGCATCATCTGGGACGAGACTGCTGACCACCAAAGAACTTATGGCCTGCTTCTCATCTTAGGATAAGTGCTACTGTTTTGTTTTCTTTCTGGTGAAAGAAGAGGCAAAGGGACATTGAATCCCAGCAGTGTGATGCTGTGGTGACAAATCTAATTCTGTTTTTTCTACTACTTGATTGTCTACTGTTTAACCTAACTTCAGAGTATCTCATTAAATATATCAGCCTTAAATCTTGAGGCTCTACTACAGTAGATTCCCTCAAACACCCAAGTACTGCATAAGCCCTAGTCCTCCATTGTCTAGCAATATGGCTCAACAATCTGCTCTCACCCCATCTATAGGCAGTATGATTGCATTAGGTGTCTAAGACAATGTAGTAACTGTATTATGCTTACCATTTGATAGTATAGCCTAAGAAGCACAGATATTTAAGAAACATGGATGCAATCCTCTCACATCAGCCCAATATCAGTAAATATCATGCCTCCACAAAGCCATATCAATCAGAGTACAGTACTAGACCCATAATATATGCTGAGGCTGTAAAGAAAAAATTGCCAAGTCCTCCTAGAACTCATTATAAAATATCCCAGTCTCAAACACACAAGACAACACCTAATCCTTCTCCAGTGTCACACACATACACACAGACAGACACACTCTGCAACTCCACAGAGATAACCCAGGAGCCATTAGGAAAACAGGCCTAAGACCATAAGGTTCACTAGGTCTGCCTTCACACAGCGACATGTTTTAGTCATGGATGACTACATAGTTAGGCATACAGACTCCACACTCACAAGTCTGGACAAGAACAGGGTGACTGTAAGTTGCATGTTTGGTACCAGCATCTGTGTTGTTACAAGGGTCCTAAGGCTGCCTAAGCCAGACAAATATGACTATGATCTAGTGGTAGCCTATGCAGGAGTGAATGACCTGAAGGGGTCCACCAAGAGAGACATGCAGACAGACATGTTAGAGGCTGGAAAGACACTGGTCTTGAGTATTGTCTTGCCTTCACCAAGAATGATGTCTAGATACAAAGAAAGGATAATTGGGTTTCACCAGGGATGGCATGCACCTGTCATAACATGTGTTTTTTGCATACTGGGTAAAGCCTTTGCTGCCCCACAGTGCCTTTTTTAGGTAGTGTACCCTTACTGGACATTCCTACATAGAAATCTCAAAAGGACAAGATCAAGGTGGTAATACTCAAGGCTTGGAGTCTAAATAGAATAATGCCAAAACGTGAGGCCCTCCATTACATCAAACACATTCATATTTGTGTAGTTAGTGAGACATGGTTTCAGTGCAATGACAGCACTCCTTCTTTATCAGGGTTTAGCACTTATCATGCTTTCAGACCCTTGGGTAAGTGTGGGTGGATATCTATACCACAAAGAGAAACACCCCTGCCTGTACAGCAACTGCAAGGACCCAAATGAAAGCAATTCAAAAAATACAGACCAGCAGACTGCGGCAAGCAAGAAAATTTTAATGTAGTGCTAAAAAGCACATAACAAAGAGAACATTAAACAGACCGGTTTCGGCTTAAATAAAAGAAGCCTTCTTCTGTGCATAAAATTGACAAATAGAACATCCCCTTTCTCTTATATAGTCAGCAACTGAGGCTTAAGCAATACACTTAATATTTAAAGGTGCTCATTCAATCCAGGAGAAAATAAACCCCCCAATTTAATAATCCATTTTTTCTCCATATTAATAAGGGTCTGATGCCATCCAGTCTTATTAGATCTATTAACCCTGATCCGATCAATAATGGTAAAATAAAAGGATGCATTAGTATGTGAAACAGTATGTTTGTAGAGGGCATTAATAGTTCTCTGATGTCTGATGTCACTAAAATGCTCTGCAATCCTAAATTTGACCAGACGTGAAGTCTGGCCAATATAAAATGTGGAACAACTACACGTAGCCAGGTAAATGACATAATCAGTCTCAGTTGTTGACTATATAAGAGAAAGGGGATCTTCTGTTTGTCAATTTTTTGCACTGAAGAAGGCTTCTTTTATTTAAGCCAAAACTGGTCTGTTTAATGTTCTCTTTGTTGTGTGCTTTTTAGCGCTACATAACATTTTTCTCACTTGCCACAGTCTGCTGGTCTGTATTTTTTGAATTGCTTTCATTTGGGACCTTGCAGTTGCCTTACAGGCAGGGGTGTTTCTCTTTGCGGTTCCTTCATTTCCCCTGCTGTTGGCCTGTGGTGCATTGAACATTGCTCTCAGGGAGCTGGCTTTAATTTTTATTTTTGCTTTTACTTCAGTTTACTGAGGCTTTTTCGGTCTGGATGCTGTAACTTCAAACCCTTGGATTATTTGGACGCTGAACTGTTATGACCATCTACAGTACAGTACAGTTCTTTTTTGGGTGACTGCTGTGTGAGATTATTTTTGATCTGCTTCCACGGACGCTGGATTTCGTGACTACCCACAGTACGGTTTAACCTTTACCTCATGGATTGCTGCTAGAGACTGCGTTGGGACTGCTTGGTGGTTTTCTTACCTGGGATGGTGAATTTACTGATTATTATACTACGATTTAACTTTTAGTTTGGGGATTGCTGTTCGTGAATGCTCAAGGACTTTAATGTGGCCTTCCATTAATGCATTTAATATGCTGGTGACATTGGCTATTTGTTGACATTTTTTTATGACTTACAATTTAGTTCAGACCTGAGGCTGTTGGTTTATATACTATGTACATGTTTTTTTGTTGTTTAGGGTCGGCACATGTTGTTTTATTACATTATTGGTGTCACTGGTTGCTGGTCTTTAATGACAACCATTTGAACTAAGTTCTGGCCTTGGGACCCATTACTCTTCTTTGGGACATTACAGGAACATTTAAAAGGAATATATTGGAAGATCATTATCGGCCTTCGGCCTTAATATTCATTTTGGACATTATTTTGGGACATTTACATGACTGCCATTTTGTTTGTGTAAATAATGCTGTCTTTTGCTTGATTTTTAGTCATTTATGTGTTTATCATTTGCAGGATTTAGCAGGGATATTACACTGTTTAAATATTTTTATATGTGGGTTCCATATATCTATCAAATGTCCCAAGGGTTTTCACTCGTTTATTTGCTAATCATATTGGAAATGTGTTTATTATGACTCTTGGGTCTTTTTTGCATGATACTGCTTAGTCATTTGGGCTCAACAATTGTAGGCTGCTTACATGTGATGCAGGATTTATTGATTATTGTTTTTTGTAACTGGGCTCTGTTTGTTATGGCTATTAGGATTTGATTCCCCTCAGTTGTTACTGTTAGCTTTTGATTCATTTTTTAAAACGGATTATTATCAAAAGCTTGACTGGGCTGGCCTTTATTTTTGTTTTCAATTTATTTTTACCAAATGGGTAGCTATATGGAGCCAATTAATGTTAAAATGGTTGTGTGTCAGGACTGTTTTTTTCTTGATTGAACAAAGAATAACTATTTATAGTACTGTTTAATTCTATAGGGTCATTACAGCAAGGTTAATTTGGACTGTGTTTGTTTCTTAGTTGTTTTCTTAATATGTCAGTTGGTCTCCCTCATCAATAGTGAGTGCAGCAATAAGAAGGCTGCTATTGTCCAACTATATCTAGTTTCTTTGGGCTCAGCACTGAGTGGTCATTGATTTACAGGGGCTGATATTGTCCGGTCATATAGGACTTGTTCCAATATTATTTGGATTGGACTCAGCACTGTATGGGTTTTGTTCTATTCATGATTTCTATCTGACCAACTTTATTTATACTGGCTGGCATTGCCTGAACATCATTTATTGAGGGAGTACTGCTTTCTTGTTTTCAAGATCAAAAAGGGACGGTTTGATTTTTATTATTTGGTCCCACTTGCTGTATTTTACACTATCAGATATATATATATTTTTTCCATTGTGTGGATTTTCACATAACTGTCCTTTGGGCAGTTTTTGTTGTTTGTTTTCTCAATGGATATAACCAGTCTACTTAAGGGGTTAGCCTCAGACCATGATGGCCTTGCGGTATTTGGCTTGGGTGTTGATCAACTCCAACAGAATGGATCCACCTTAGCACCTATTGACAACACATGTGAGGCACAATTTTTGAGATTGAACAAGAGCATGAGGTCTCTTCATAGAAATGTGTGGCATCTTAGGCTGTTTAAGGCTTATATTACAAAGGATATTACACCTAGGGGACTCAGAGGCCATATTCAGCCACTTGTAAAAAATATTGATGCCACTTTGACTAAGCTTTGGGCTAATGCCCAACATAAGGCTACTATGAATTTTGTGGAGATCCTAGCAGGACACTACGAAAGGATTATTGACCAAGAGTTACAAGATATTACACAGATGTGTGATTCAATTAAACAGTTTGAGGGTCAACCCACTTATAATTTGAACTTTAAGAAACTCAGCAATGATTTATTGAATTTAGAAGAACAACTTAAGGAGAGGAAGAAGAAGAAATTTTTGAGGGATCTCACTGTTTATAACAGCAAGGATAATTTTTCTAAAAATCACGCCAAACATGTAAGGTTTCAACAATCTCATAAATTTGCTTCCAGAAAAAAATGACCACATTCTATTTTAAATAAAATGTCCTCTATGGGTTATGAAATTTCTGGAGATGATTCATCTTCAGCCCTTGAGTCTGATGCACAATGCACCACAGGATCCCCAACACCAAAAAGAAGTAATAATATCCCTTTAGATGTAAACAAAAGCAGGGGGGCAGGAAGCACAAATAGATTGGATAATATGGAAGGGTTATTGAGAATATTTTCTCAGCAATAACCAATTCTAATTTGTTAAACATTTCATTTTGATCCTTGTCATCTGTTCATATTGATATTTTGTATAAAGGACTAACTTTTATACCTGGGTTTTTTGTTCCTGAGGACAGTTTTGCTAATGATATTATAGCTTTCTGTAGAATGCTTAACCTACGGTTATTGTTTCAGGATGGTGACTCCATTGGGGTCCAGGATGACTGTAGATATCATAAATCTACTTTTACACCTCCCATGAATTCTAATGTGCAAATGTTTCAGAATAGTGTGCTTAGGGATATACATTTCTACTCTAGGGAGTCTGGTGTTGGATTGAATAATCTCTCAAAGATCGAACTGCAATGTATTAAGGAATTGGCCAATAACCATGGACTGGTTATATTGTCTGCTGATAAAGGTGGGGCAGTTGTAGTCCAAGATTGGGCTCAATATAATGCTGAAGCTTTGAGGCAACTTTCATATGGACATTATTATATATGATTGCCCCTTAATCTGACCTCGTCCTTTAAGAAACAGATTGATGAATTCCTAACTTTAGCTAAAGATGAGGGTATTATTTCAAACCAAAATTTATATCATCTATCTGTACCAGACCCACTCTCCCAATATATCTATTTTCTTCCAAAAATACATAAGGACCCATGGAATCCCCCTGGTCGACCAATTGTATCGGGAAAAGGCTCACTAACAGAACCATTGTCCCAATTTCAAACCTAAGTATCTTCAACCCCTTTTGAAGTGAGTACGTGCCTGCATACAGGACAGAACTGAATTTCTTCAGATAATTTCTGAATTACAGCTAGAACTGGGATGGTTACTTTGTACACTTGACATAACTGCCCTATATACCAATATTCCTCACAAGGCAGGTATTGATGCTTTGGAATATTGGCTTTCCAGATCTGGATTATATTCCCCTGGATTTAATACACTTCGATTAGTATTAGCCGAACATGTCCTTACCAAAAATGTATTTTTATATCGTGATGCATGTTATCTTCAAATTCAGGGTATGGCTATGGGGGCTTCTTTTGCCCCAATATATGCCTCTCTATTTATGGCATACACCGAAGAGCACATTATCTATGAAAGTTCTCACAATATATTTTTGGAGGACATGGACATATGAAGGAGATATTTGGATGATTGCTGGTTGGTGTGGAGATCGGATTATGAGTTGTTCTTCTTTCGGCTTTTCCCGGTTAGGGGTCGCCACAGCAAAACTCCGGTATGCTAATGATTGGCAGTAGATTTTTACAGTGCCGAGGTGCCAGCTCGATGCCCAACCTTCAATGAAGGCATGCCCATTCACGCATGTCTTTCGAATGCCACTCGACCACGGGGAGGACATGCAGACTCCACACAGAAGGCGCTCCTGAATTTGTCAACTATTTAAATGAAAACAAGTGGGGAATACAATTTACAGTGAACTACAATAAGGTCTGTATTACATTTTTGGATGTATTGGTGACCAGGCAAATGGATAACACTTTAAGTTCTGAAATTTACCGTAAATACTTGGAGTACAACTCCTTTCTCCATGCCACCAGCTATCATCCTCCACACATAAGTAGGAATTTTTTATATAACGAAAAACCACTGCAACAGAGAGGCCGTAGTTAAAAGAGAAAATATAACTGTAATAAAATAAAATAACTAACCAATGACTCACCACGACTCAAAAAACTTTTAAAACTGTAATTTTTTGTGTATAAGCACTTTTGAATTTCTCCTGCTTCTTCAGACCATAAAATAAATAGCAAAACTAACGGTTTTTTTTATACATATTAAAAAACATAATTATTTAATTATTATATCATTTATGGTCTTGAAGGTCTGAAGAACGACAGGAAACCACAGTTTTGCTAACAACATAAAATTTTGAAAAAGTTAGTTTTTTGCTGAGTCGTGTTGAGTCCGCAGTTTATTATTTTATTACATATGTAGGAATATTCCAAAGTCTCAATATATGAGAATGCAACATATTTGTTCAAAGGAAGCTTCATATGATATGTATAGGGACAACCTCACCTCCCAGTTTTTGAGTAGGTGTTATAGGTTAGGGCATATGCTACATGCTAAGAATACTGTGGACTCTATACATAGGGATTCTCTTCTAGAATATAAGGTTAAGCCTCAAGAGCATAAGCCAGTTATTTGTTTTGTAACTACTTATGGTAGGAACACTTCTGTTCTAACTAATAGTGTCCAACGGCATGGGAATATTCTCTTGGCAGATAATAAATTATCTGAAATTTTGAATAATAGATGCCAGTTTTCTTATAGGAAGGGTAGGAACCTAGGTTCTATCTTGAGTCACTATAAACGAGGACATAGCCTGCAAGTTCCACAGGTCCAATCTACTTTATTAGGGTACTATTTGGTTGGTTTATTAGGGTACTATTTGGTGGTCACTGTCTACACTGTTCTAGGATTTGTAAGACCAAAGATTTTAGCAGCAAAAATACTAGTACCAGTGAAGTGTATAGCATTTCTTTTTTTGCTAACTGTCAAACTGATTGTGCCATTTACCTGGATAAGTGTAGTTGTTCCACTTTTTATATTGGCCAGACTTCACTTCTGGTCAAATTTAGGATTGCGGAGCATTTTAGTGACATCAGACATCAAAGAATTACTAATGCCCTCTATAAACATACTGTTTCATATACTGATGCATTCTTTTAATTTACCATTATTGATCGGATCAGGGGTAATAGATCTGATAAGATTGGATGGCATCAGACCCTTAATAATATGGAGAAAAAATGGATTATTAAATTGGGGGGTTTATTTTCTCCTGTATTGAATGAGCACCTTTAAATATTAAGTGTATTAATTAAGCCTCAGTTGCTGACTAAATAAGAGAAAGGGGATGTTCTATTTGTCAATTTTATGCACTGAAGAAGGCTTCTTTTATTTAAGCCAAAACCGGTCTGTTTAATGTTCTCCTTGTTATGTGCTTTTTAGCACTACATTAAATTTTTCTTGCTTGCCACAGTCTGCTGGTCTGTATTCTTTGGGTATCTATACCACCATTACTTCACATCAGCTTACCCACAATCATAACTTTGAGTTCCTGGAGATCCAAATCACCCTTAACAAATCTAACTATTACTTCATTGCTAGCTATAGATCCCCATAAATGCCCCCCACTGTTCACAGACATTACCTTAACAGCAGTAAATATCAAACCAAACACCTTCTTACTAGAGGACTTCAATTGCCCAATCATTGATTGGCATACTTATACCTCTAAAAATAGTTACGCTCAGTGATTCTGGGACTTTGTTAATACCAGTGCACTGGAGAAAATTGTAAAACTACCCAGTAGGAGAGCTAATATCCTTGACCTTGTCCTTACCAACCTAGCCCCCTCCTGAAGCCCACCTCATTTCTCCTCATTCCTGGTTAAATCTGAACACAAATCAGTCATTTTTTTCTGTCCGGCCAAGTGGTGTCATCACACCATTAAATGATACCATCTGAAGGGACTTCAAGGCAAACCACCCTTAGCCTGTAGAAGATCTATGCCAAATTCCCAACAATCCCTTGCAAATCAATCCAACTGAGAGCGATGCTGCATTCACCACTGACTTCAACCAGCACCTGAGCAGTTATATAGAAAAGTCACTAGCCATCCACCCTAAACATAATGGTAAGTTCAGGAATTAGCCTGTCTCGCAGAACTCACATATTAATAAGCTGTACAAACAACAAAAGAGGGAAAATAATGAAAAGTTGCAAAAAGTTCCCATCTTCCTACCTCAAGACTACATACCAGCAAGGAACTTAAAAACTATATTACAAAATATAAAGCACAGAATGAACATGAATTTGCTAGTTATTCCAAAGGAAACTACAATCAGTCTTCAGTTATATAAAAAAATCAAGGAATAATGTCCAGCTATGCACTGAGCTCATAAATAATATCACCCATTCTGGCCACAAGGATATAGCTAATAGACTAGCAGACAAATTTAGTATCGACTTTACCACTTCTACTCACGCTATTGCCCTACTATCTGAGAAAATGTAGTTTATCCTGAAATCTCTTTGCAACAAGTTTTAGAATCCTGTCAAAGGCAAAAAGTAATACTTCCATGGGACTAGACATTATGCCAGCCAGCATTCCCATCAGTGCAAAGTATGCACTGTCTGAGCCCCTACTTAGACTGTTTCGCCTCAGCCTAACCACAGGATTTGGTCATGATACCAGAAAAACAGCAACTGTGATTCACCTACACAATGGTGGTCTCTGTATAGACCCAGATAATTATAAATCCATCAGCCTCACCAGTTGTATATGCAAAGCCGTGAGACGGATCATTGCAGAACTCATTTATGCAGTGTTAGGCAACCTAACTACTCTAGATCACAATCAGTTTGGTTTTCTGAAGGGTAGATCCTGTCTCTTAAAGCTAATAAGCTTTTTTGAAAAGGTTACAGGGGCTGCCAACAGTAGTCTTTCTGTTAACACTGCTTATCTTGAACTGGTCGTGACTTCTGATAGTATCCTTCATACTGGTATTATTGAAAAATTAGACAAGTTTAATATAAATTCCTATAGTGTTCATTGGATTGCAAATTAGCTATTCAGTAGATACCAAGTTGAAAAAGTTGCTGAATCCCTTTCATAATGTAACTAGTGGGGTGCCACAAAGATCGTTTCTGGGCCCTTTCCTGTTTGGCATTTATTTTGCAGACATTGAGCTTAATAGCCCAGAACTGTGGTTGACCAAATTTACTGATGACTGCAAACTGGGGCTCTGTTATTCCTTCATCCATTGGTACAAAACAGCTCCAGCAAGGGTTGGAATATACTTATACTTGGTGTATCAAAATGTTTTCAAACTAAATGAAAAAAAAATGCAGAATAGTAACATTTGGCAGAAAAGTTACCCCATGCTAATATGTTGCAAATGGTGCTACTCTTCAGACAAATACTGTCATAAGGTACCTAGATATTTATGTGGATAACTCATTCTTTGTCAGTCATCATTTTCCACAATAGTCAGGAAATCCTTATATCTGTGCCAAGTGATTTCCAACAAAATATCATCAAGATTCAACAAAGATGTCCTACTACTGTGCTCTTCCCTTATCAGAGACATTATTGAATACAATGGCCCTTTGGTATGTACAAATCCAAGCATATCACTCAATTGCAAAGGCTCCAAAGATTTCTAACCAAAAAAAATTAAAGGTCTTAGATCCTTCGACTATTCTACTACATTAGCATGACACTCCTTATACTTAGTAGCCTACAGGTTCCTGCAAGGTGACCTGTGTCTTGCTTTTCAAGCCATGAAAGACCCAGTGCTTTTTGGCCTCCTATTTCTTTGCAAAACCAGTGGTTCTGTAAACACCAGCACTAATGACCTATATGTTCACCAACAAATAAACAAGACTTGCTGGAGAAATAGGATCCTAACTCAAAGTATTTCCACCCTTTGGAATACATTACTACTACAAGTCAAATAAGGTACTTCTTTGGCAACATTTAAGGCTATAGCTGAGCTTCTCCATGTCCAAATCACCAGGGTTATCATATACAGCCCTGCTCAATTTGGGAGGTGAGCTCTATTACGTGCTTGAAAAGGATCTACTTAAAGGTGCATATGGCTAGACATCTTATGGTCCTTGTAATCACTTGCATAGTATGTTCCTATGTTCATATGAAAAACTATGTAAGAAATCATAGAACAGATTAAAATAATTGTGTTGGCATTACTTGATGTACAGTTAGTTCAGTAATTGCAAACTTGTGAAAACTGTGTTGTGTACATGTATATGTGTGTGTGTGTGTGTGTGTGTGTGTGTGTGTGTGTGTGTGTGTGTGTGTGTGTGTGTGTGTGTGTGTGTGTGTGTGTGCGCATGCATGTGTGTGTCTCTGTCTGCCGGTGTGGGGGTGTGTGTCTTTGTGAGTGCGTGCCTGTGTGGGTGTGTCTCTTTGTGTGAGTATGTGTCTGTGTGTATTTGCAGCTCATAATCTTAATTTTTTTTCTCCTCCTGAAAAGTCAACTTCTGTTGAACTGTGTGTACACAACAAAAGCTGCAGAACACATTTATTGCCATATCTGTATGAAACCTTTCTCCCTTCCTGAAATTCTGAATGTGTCATGCACCCTACTTTCTGGAAGCAATTAATATATATGTGGATAAATTAAAATAAATGCTTCTGACCACCAATCCAAAGGTGTGACAAATTTATGCAGAACAGCTTCTAGGCTTTGTGCATTTTTCAACAGCATTACTTAAATGCCACTGATACAGTTGCAGCTTGTATTAAAAGCATTTCTGATTACTCCTCTAAACACACATTTGGACATCTTTGACCATATTGAATACAATGTCATCCACATATTCAATTCAGAAAAGTGCTGGGGTAGATTAAAACTATTTGAGGGTACAGCTTTTCTGCTCTGTCACCCCATATTCAAATGCAGCAATGGAAAGGTCCATCCCTCCTTCTTTTTTATGTTTTTGTAACTACTTATGGTTTATGTGATTTTAAAGAGTGTTGAATACTTGCAAATGGCAATGGCATTTCAGAAGAGTAAATATCCCAATCGAAACCAAGAACTTTAACTGATACCAGATAGTACAAAATAAAACTAAATTCTAGGAACACTGAAACAAAATAAAATGTACTACATCCGATACACTGAAGCAGGAAAAACAGAGCATGTTTATTCATACATTAAGCACTTTCATCTCAAAAGAGAGACTTTGTTAGAATACAAACATATCAATTATCAACATTTAAATATAAATTGAAACAAATGACATCACAAACCCTGTAATCATGTAAAAGAAACACAGTCCTACTGAAGTTTAAATGTGCATATAAACTTATAGAATAAATCCATAATGTATTTTGATGCCATAAAGCTATTTGATTAATTTACATACATGAACACTAATAATTACAAACAATAATGTTGTCTAAAAAGTATTTATTATAAAAAGTATTTATTAAAAAATATTTTAAAAATGTATTTAAAAAAAAAAAAAAAAAATATATATATATATATATATATATATATATACATATATATATATATATATATATATATATATATATATATATATATATATATATATATATATATATATATATATATACTTTTAAAATACATTCTATGACCTATTGGCTCTTTCTAGTAATATGGGGGCTATTGACACACTGTCATTCAAACCTGGTGGCAACATAGCAGCTAATCTCAGCTGCCACTGAGTCTCTTTCTTTTTTAATACATTTTTCCAGTTGCCTCCTCTTGGATTAATCTTTACAATATCTAGAATCCCAAACACAAATTTATCAAAATCTACACAGGTTGCTGCATGTTTATAAAGAGCATTAGTTAATTTTTTATTTCTCATGTCATTTAAATGTTCATATATCTTGTTTTTCAACATACATTCGGTCTTTCCCACATAGAAGTGCCCACTTGATTTACACAATGCCAAATACACCACTCCCATGGTGCTACAATTTCCCTTCTTGAAAAATACCTTACTCTTAATGTTGTTGTTTAAAACCAAACTATTCTGTTTATTGATATATGAACAATAAGAACACATACCACAAGCTTCTGTACCTTGTTTAACCACCATTTGGTTTTCTTTTTTTCCAACAATTGTTTCATGTCGAGCCCCACTTTGTTTACAAACCTAGGTCTTTCCCCTACTTTGTTAAAAATCTCCTGATTGGTCCTAAATATATTCCAATTTCTTTCCAGTGCTCTTCCTGTCACGCTGATGCAAACAGTAAATTTGGCAATGTTTTTTCAAAGAAATATGCATTTTCCAACCAAGAAAGCCCCAGAGAAGAACTTTTCAATAACAATGGGATGAGGGACACCATGCGTAACACTGCTTCACTAAGGAATTTAATTTATCTTATGGAAAATAGACTGTTTAAATATAAGACAACAGAAATGGACGTAGCATATTTTAACCATTGTCTTTTGTTAAGGATTGTGCCACAAGGTTTGAGACTTTTCAAGTTTCCTTTTGGCATTACATATACTGATGAAATTATGTCTGATTTTATACAATATTTTGATGAAATTGGTTTGGGATTGATTAAAAAAACATATTGTATTATGAAAAGCAAAAGGAACAGGTTTTGATAGAAGTGCAGGAATTGGATAAAAAAATCAAGAATGATTTATTATTTTCACATTACAGTTCTTTATATTTTAAGACATGACATGAGAAATAAAATATTAACTAATGCTCTTTATAAACATGCAGCAACTTGTGTAAAGTAAAAAAAAAAGAAAGAGACTCAGCGGCAGCTGAGATTAGCTGCTATGTTACCACCAGGTTTGAATGACAGTGTGTCAATAGCCCCCATGTTACTAGAAAGAGTCAATAGGTTGTAGAATGTAATTTTACAAGTATATATATATATATATATATATATATATATATATATATAATTTTTTTTAATGCATTTTTAAAATATTTTTTAATAAATATTTTTTAATAAATACTTTTTATAATAAATACTTTTTAGACAACATTATTGTTTGTAATTATTAGTGTTCATGTATATAAAGAACTAATCAAATAGCTTTATGGCATCAAAATACATTATGGATGTATTCTATAAGTTTATATTCACATTTAAACTTCAGTAGGACTGTGTTTCTTTAACATGATTGTAGGGTTTGTGATGTCATTGGTCTCAATTTATATTTAAATGTAGATAATTGATATGTTTGTATTCTGATGAAGTCTCTCTTTTGAGATAAAAGCGCTTAATGTATGAATAAACATGCTCTGTTTTTCCTACTTCAGTATATCGGATGCAGTATATTTTATTTTGATACCAGATAGTAGTAATGTAAGGTACTACTATTCTGACTCTATACTCATGATATGGTATGTTCCTATGTCAGGACATCACTATCTGTAGTATCAAAGCTTTCCAAAAGAGTATTGACCTTGTCCTCAGCCACTACTCACAGATTATTATTTTAATTTCCTGACTTCTTTCCATGTACATGCAACGAGGGACTCCAGGGTGCATTTTGATACTAATTAGTAGCCTGTTTTCTGGAACCCCTGCTATGTAGTCAGGAATCAGTCTCATGTTCCTTCCATTATCATTTATGCATTAAATGTGTATTTAGATGGGAATCTCAGCAGAAGCTGTACATATCCAATTTTCTTTGCTTTTGCTTAGAGAATAAAGGCAGCATCCCGGCTCACCTTCAGCATCTCTTCACCAGTCCAAACCATCAATTCAAACACCTCCACCATCAAACTTTACCACCTCAAATCTGTCCACCAATTATCTGCCAGAGGGGGAGCAGAAGAGGGGCAAGCCTGTCCACTTCTCCACCCACCAGCCCCACAGGGCTGTTCCTCCTCAATCCATAACCCCACTAACTAATCCCTCTAAAAATAACCCCAAATTCAAATTAAACAAATCAAGTCCAAATTCACTAAGGTGAACCCCATCTCACCTATACCACATGGGATCCCTATCCTCAAACTCAACATGCTTGATAGTACGCACCCCCATCCCCCTCAACTGTTTTGCTAACATAAAATTAACATACCTCCTAGCCCTCTCAATTGCAGAAAAAATATTTACCTCCCTCCAGATTAACCTGGGAATAATCTCAGACCAAACCAGACAAACTGATGCATAAAGCTTCCTTAAAGCTAGGCAATCCTCACAAATATTATAAACTAACTGCTTCTTCGGAATCTTACCCAAATCATTCCTCCCAAATGAATCACCAAAATTTGCGGCATTCCCCACTGACTTTGTAACATAGTAAATACCTGGAGAATTCTCTAATACCATGCCAGGTAACTTTCAATCTGAAATGTTGCAAGTTCAAATTCATGCCATTACTTCTAACAGCAGCCCACCTAGCTGCCCAGTACACGAATGAATGACCTAAAATAACAATCCTGTCCTCTAAGGGGGAAAAAAAAATATTAACCACAAAATAAATCTACCAAACATATCTAATAAAAGACAAAAATGCATTAGAAGACCACCACCCCATCCTCGTGATGACTTCAATCGATCTGCCTCCCTTCGCTAGATCAGATGCCCTACCCATCCTAAAAGAATGAGTAGAAAACTTGTCCCCTTCCAAACCAACACTGAGAAGAGCCCTTCTCATAATCAAATTCAACTGCTCACCTGTTAATGCTCTACCCACTACTGATGTAAAAACTAATCCTTGTGTCCTACTCTCATTAGCAGCCCACAGCCTCTTTCCCCAAGCCACTGGACACATCCATACTGACATAAATTCCCCCAAAACTACAGATGTCCCTTTCCCTTCTTGATCAGTTTTGATGATCTCAGCCTAATGTGCACTGCCCTTGGCAATATAAGCACATCATCCTACACCAATGAACTCAATAACTCAGACACACAGAAAGCTCCATAATACATCCATACACTTGTCATACCCCACAACAAATATTCTTCCTAACTTCCACACACTCTGCTTAAACCCTTCAGCCACATTCTTAAAATCCCCATAGTCACCAGTCATCTCCTATCCCTAAAAGGGCCTTCCCATCTACCCCAACCTTTCAAAACTCACCCAACTGTCCATGACCTAGTCCAATACTCTAGTCTGGCCGACCAAGTGAATACCCAAATGCTGCCAAAGCTACCCTCACGGATCGTACTGCCTTACCCTGTTTCCTCAGCATGGCTAAATAATGCAGCAATAATCATTCCAACCACACACACTCCTCTTCCGGTAACTACATCACAAAACTATCAAAATCATGCAGTGCTCTACCATAGGATTTCCTTGCAGATACCACCCATGACTGCTGTACCAACCTGCTGATCACTACTACCCAATCTGCCAAATCTTGCCTGTTACCACCTTGGGGTCCATTGCTGCTGTTGGAGCCATCTGCCAAAACCTGCAGAACTGAAAACAAGACAGACTGTCCGCTATCTCATTCTTTACCACTGGTACATGCATCCCTGTAAAAGAAATGTTAATCAATAAAATCTGCAACACTAGCTTATGAAGAACCAACAACAATCGAGTCGATTTGTCCATCTTTACCGGCAACACTCTCACCACGGCAATGTTGTCTGAATTAAACACTACTCTCCTACCCCTGAAACGATCCTGCCATACCACTGATGCAGCTCAAATAGGCATACACTCCAGAAAGGCAACATCCTGTTTCCATTCTTCAGTCCAATGAGAAGGCCATGGTACCAAAAACCATTGCCCCGCAAAAAATGCTCCCATACCCAAGCCCCCGGCTGCATCTGTAAACAATTGTAAATCCCCTTGACCTACCCAATCTGTCTGCCAAAATGTGATCCCATTAAACTGATGTAAAAACCGTGACCACAATGCTAAGTCTTCATGTGCTAACTTACTAACCCTTATTCTATGGTGCTTACTCTTCCCTCCTTTCAACAAAAATGCCACCGACCTACAAAATGTACATCCAGGATGCACTGCCCTGGAAGCAAAATTCATCAACCCCAACAACTCCATCACCGCTCTCACCCAGACCTTGCTCTTGGACCACACACACATGATTTTCTCCTGTAGATGAACCACCTTTTCCCCTGGCAAATGAAATAAACCTTTGCCTGCATCCACATTCAAACTCAAGAAATCTAACACCTTTGCTGGACCCTCCAACCTGTGTTTAGCCAGTGGCACACCCAAAACCTAGCACATCTCCACAAACTCACGCATTGCCACCTGTGCACCCTGTCTCCATTCACCACTAGCAAAAAGTCATCTAGGTAATGTACTGCTCTCTGCCCTTCCACCCTCTGCTGCTATATCCAATGTAACACCATGCTAAACTTTTCAATGGTAGAACAGGCCACTGCACATCCCATTGGCATAGCTGTGTCAAAATAAAAACAATCCCCCACTGCCATGCCCAGCAAAGGCCAATCCTCCTCCTGCACTGGCAGCAGACAATATCTACCTTAACCAGCCAAGGATCCTCAAACTTTCTAA
This sequence comes from Protopterus annectens, assembly GCF_019279795.1. NCBI lineage: Eukaryota > Metazoa > Chordata > Ceratodontiformes > Protopteridae > Protopterus > Protopterus annectens. Next base: position 1,144,249,668 of record NC_056727.1, on the reverse strand, counting down.
TGATGCAGACCTCATCGTCCAGAGACGCATACGTCACTCTAACCTCCTCCTCCCCCAGGATGAAATCATTAACAGAATTGCCGTCAGGATAAGGTAAATGATGTATTAAGCAAAACTCACCCAGCCTCTTCTTGGGCACCAAACCCAAAGGTGACACTTTAAATTGGGTAAATGGTGGACAGTCAAATGGGCCCAACAATCTTCCTGCCTGGCATGCCTTCTCAATCAACACTTTCAGAACATCCTCTCTCCCCCGTACTGACTTCAAATGTTTCCCCACCTTACCATCACCCACCAAAGTAGACAATCGAAAAGCCCCTCAAAAAACCCTCCACCAATTCTCCAGCCACTGCTGGCAGTGGGTACTGTGCCAGAAACTCCTTAAAGACCTGTACCTTAATAGATGATTGGGTCACCTCGGCGGCCCCTAGTTCCTCGAAAGGACCCTCCCCTTTGGCCATGAAAATTGCCCCTGCCACATACCCCTTGTAGTCCCTTAGGGGGGACCACTCAATCCTCTCTGACACAGAAAGTAAGATGCCTGGCCCCCAAACTGACTCTCACCTCTACCACATTGCATCACTGAATGTGCACCCATACACTTTGAACAAGCATGGGAGAATCTGTTGCCTGCCCATGAACATCTCCCCGCATTAAAACCCCAACAAACCCCAATGCCACCTTCTGCTGGCCTACTCACTCTATTACCCATCCCAAAGCTGTCCATCATGGTTGACAATCAGATATCAGGATGTTTAACTTCCCAACAAATGGATTTCTCAACAGCCTTCCTTTTACAGAACTTCTGATCATACCAAAGCCACAAGTTACCCGTCTGTAACCTTTGTGCCTCCCGTATAGTCAAAGAATATGCTAGGAACAGAAGAGCCAAAGAATTGTCCCTCTCCAATCAAACTGCTATATAATATATAAAGCCCAAGACCCAATTTTCCCATGTCCTCTGCCGAAACTTACCCACATGCCTGCGACCTAATGCTGCCAATGCAACCAAAAGGTCCTTGCCATTTGCCGTCTCAGCTTCCATCAAATGCTGTACCCCATCTGCATCAGTCAACTCAAAAATATCTTCAAACTCCCCTTTCCAAATCTTCTCCTTCACCGCAAGCAATATATATGAAGAGCTAAAATGATTGACTCGTCCTCCTGCCCTAATGCCTGTGTCATCAACCAGTCCCCTGGCCAACGCCACCTTCTGCTGGCCTACTCACTCTGTTACCCATCCCAAAGCTGTCCATCATGGTTGACAACCAGATATCAGGATGTTTAACTTCCCAACGCATCTAAACAAGGGTCCCCATCCTCTACCAACATCGAAAGAGTACTATCGAAACTGAAATTATGCTCCACTAATGCCTGTAACCCTGCACCAACTGCAGTGCCTACATCTACACCCTGCGAGACCCTGAACCCTCTGTTAACACTGCCTTGCATACCCCCACCCAACCCCAAACAATCACTCCCCACTAGTTGTCTTTCCACTTCCACCCCAGCAGAGCCTAAGAAATCATTACTTGTTGTGGCTGAAGGTGTTGCCACTGGTGTCTCACCCTCCATTGTCCTCTCTTCAGCAGTACTCATCTGTCCTGATCTCTTGGCTTTAGATTATCTTGCACTGGAGGCCATCTGCTGCCTCTTCCTAGTCTTCAGACCCTGCATGGCAGTTGTCGCAACCTCGCCCGGCATCTCCCGAAACAAATCCTCTGCTTGTGACACAATACTTGCCTACTTCTGCCTCAATGCACGTGCCCCTGCCATGGTCTCCAATTGACTACCTGAAAAACAAATAGACAATTGTAAGTACAAAGGAGAAAAAAAACATAGGTTAAATAATACACATTCTTGAAAATGCAGTGCTACACTAGACTAGATTTGAACCCAGGACTGTGTGTGGAAAAAATGTACTGTGTATGAGGCAGTTAACAGACCGAGCTACTGAGTGAATAGCATAGTTTGAGTTTAAAGTTTATAAACATTGAAAAAGTGAATAGTGTATAGGTGGTGAATCAACAAGAAGATTTAGGAACCCAAGAACTTATAATACTGTAAGATTTCTGCAAAATTTTAATACAACTCTAATTAATTCATTTTATAGCATGTTGAGAGATGTCATTTAAACCTAATGATATCCACAGCAGGTACCTTCTCAGTTATTCATGACAACTAAGACATTGTTCATTTGTGAAGATAATGGGCACCTGAACTATACACTAGAAGCCTAACCACAGCCTTGAATTAGGCTTCTGCTCCAAGCTTCAGTTAACACTTTATCTATTTATTTATGATTCTTTATTCTTTATTTTATTTTAAACTGCGGTGGTGGTGTTGGGTTAGCGTTGTCACCTCACAATAAGATGTTGTCCTGTTCGATTCTCAGCTAAAGCGTCTTCTGTGTGGAGACGTGCATGAATGGGTGTACCTTCGTTGAAGGTGAAGGTTGTGCGTCAAGGCTGGCAACTCAGCACGTAAAAATCTACTGCCAATCATTAGTGGACCGGAATTCCACTGTGGCGATCCCTAACTGGGAAAAGCTGAAAGACACAGCAACATTCTTTATTTTTTTTTATACTTAGCTAAACACCACAGGCACAACCGTGCATGCTCTCACTCCCACTGGGCCAGCAGAGAGCCTACGAACTGCTGCCATGCTGCCTACACCACGAACACCACCAGAGATGAACGAGATAACAAAGTGCAACTCCCTGATGACCCTACCACTCACCGACTGACCCACAACCCACCTAAGTTATTTATTCCATTTTTTTATTTTATATTTATGTATTTATTTATTTATTTATTTTATCTAAATGCCACCGGCATTACCAGGCATGCGTGCAATCCCTCTAGGCCGGCTGAGAGCCTCTGAACTGCTGCCACACACCACGAATACCATCAGGGACAAACAACAAACTGCAACACCCCAATAACCACCACCGCTCACCAACGGACCCGAAACCCCACTTTCTGGTTAATTTTAATTTAATTTTTTTTTTATGGCCACTGTTGCACCGCGCATGCACAGATAGCTTTTAATGGCCCACAAAAAGCCCACAAAACACCACTACCACCAATGAAACCAAGAAAACTACGCTACACATGAAAAAAGGCACAATGAAAACACTGCAGCCAAGAACTCCAAACGTGAGACTCAACACACGGAAAATTACTTTATATCAAGACAAACCACTGCACAGCCTTCCCTCAGCCCCCTAACCACCAACAAACAAACAACTCATCAGCTGGGTGCCCCTGAAAGCTGCACCTCCTCTCCCAACCCACCAACCACCAATGAGTACCGGAAACAATAAAATTACATACACCACTAACCACGAACGAGATCCAAACTTTGTACCTTGCGAAAATAACAACTAAGCTGTTTGTTATCACACTGTGCTACTGAAAAACTGCTAAGGACCCCCCCAGTCAATTCAAACACAACATCCTCACTGCCTTCCCTTACCTACCAACCCTAGGATCACTACATTGAGCCATCACTCTCCCCGAAGCAGAAGAAGAGTGAGAGAAGAAGAAGAAGGAAAAAAAACATTCTATATCTACATCCTCTGCTCATTCCTTGTAAAAAAACAGTAACTGATTCAATTCTTGCCTGTGTAACCACCCAAGGCCTACCTTACTCCCCCCAGGTCGTCTGGGACGTGATCCTGCTTCAACAAGATCACACCAAATGTGACTCGCAATAACTAAAACCCACCTCAAAAGCCTACAGGACCCACCTCCAAACCTACCTTACTTCTTCCCTCAGACTCCAACCTGTTTAACCTTTTCTTACCCACTCCCCTCATCCTCACTTACTACCACCTTACATACTTCTTTATTACATCCCAGCCCCCCCACCATTAAAGATGACCAGTGATCATCGATATCTGTCCCACTCAGCATGAATTCCAGCTTGAAGGAGGTATTGATATTGCTCTAATAAGGAGATCTGACACCATTCTAACCAGAGAAGTGAATGCAGCAGTTGCTTTCTTCTTGACCAGTGAAAGGCATTTTATGTAGTTAGCTAGACTTGCTATATGACAGTTTATCCTAATAGATTAACCTACTTTTGTGTTTATGAGCAGGGAGCGACATCAAGGATATACTGTTACTCTGTCCTTTGTAAATTCTGGCTTATGACCAAGTAGGTTACGCAAAGCTCATTACTAGCCCTCTACTATTCACAGTGTTTGAGAGAGGCATATAGTAGAGCAATGTTATTCAGCTATATTGCAATATTCTTAACATTTTGCCCTTACCTGTTCCAATTCCTTCCCAGTGATTATACAGGACCACTAACAAACAACAGTCAGCAGCCTGGGATACTGAATACAAGACAATACTTTAGTACATAACACAGAAAAGCCACACTGATCCTGTTCCTCTCTCTGACTAGAGAAGATATTAAAATCACTACAAGGAAAGGTGTTTTTATACTGTTGGGGTCTCTTATCAAAATTGTTTTCCTTCTTGATCAGGATATGTTATACCATAAGCATATTCATATCAGTCAACAAAGTGACATGCTTTACATGTTAAATAATATCTCTCCACCAAAGCCACATCAAAGGTTGTCAGTTCAGTGTTTATCCCATAACTTTTGTTTATCGGGATTGTTGTTCCTAGCCTAAGCAAAAGGTAAATGGATAACGGAAATGTATCAAACACCTTACACATTTGTTACAGAAGTCTTAGCTTAGGCATATTGCTAGAAATTCAGCCAACCTTAAATGGCTGCCACTTAGAGTCCCCTATGTTCAAGTAAGCTCTGCATGCATGCATAAAGACAAGGAAGCCTACAGATAACATAGTGATACTCTTTCTTGGCATATGCTGCAATGTCAGCTGACATTGTCCTATTGTTTCCAAACTGTAAACCTTCATCCCTGCCACAAATGTAGGGCATGGTTCAGCACAACTATACCTCAAAATGGAATTCCATGCCATTTAGTATCTGAAATAGTCTTCAAGATACTATTTCAATCAAAGAATTTTATGAAGAAACAATCAAAACATTTCTAGAAATAAATTACACAGAAGATATTTCAGAAATATATGTCTGGGATTCATTAAAAGCAGTTACATATGGAAAGATATTATCCTGGTACATAAATAAAAGGAAGTTATGGAATAAAGATATGCTAGACTTACAAAACAAAGCAGATAAATTTAAACTGGAAATACAAAAGGGTAATGCTACTCAAGTTCAAGAACTTACACAAATCAATAAGAAGTATACAGAATTGCTACATCATAAGATTATGATTAACTTAGAAAAAATAAAAATAAACTCATACTCTACTAATTCAGCACACCTGAGATACTTAACTAATAGAACAAAAAAAATAATTAAATCTAAGCAAATAAAAGAAATATTTATTCCTAATACTAACAAAAGAGTTACGGAACTAAATGATATTTTAGAAGCATTCAGACTCCAATTTAACATTGATAATTTCATAAATACTCAAGCTACACCTACATAGGATATAAAAAAATACTTAGAAAATAATATTCATATTAAATTAACACAAGAACAAATAGACATTATAAGCAAACCAATCAATATGACAGAATTAAAATCACAAATTAAAAAGCTCAAGACAAATAAAGCACCTGGCCTAGACAATATGCTACCAGAAATGTATAAATTAATACCCAATCAAGCCATATCCTTATTATTAAAAGTATATGATATAGCCAATAAAGATTTGAATATACCACCCTCTTGGAAATATTCATTGATATCCCCAATTATCAAACCAGATAAAGATGAGAAGCAGTGTTCCTCATATAGGCCAATATCATTACTCAATATAGACTATAAGATGTTTATGGCTATATACACAAATAGGATCAAACACTTTCTTCCTTTCTTAATTCACAAAGATCAAACAGGTTTTATTAAAGGAAGAAATACTTCAGATAATATTAAAAGAATACTAACATTAATAGATTATACCAAACATAAAGTCCTAGATTTAAATGTAATCTCATTAGATGTTAATAAAGCTTTTGATTTGGTTAACTGGAATTTTCTTTCACTAGTTTTAAAAGAATATAACTTTCCTTCTAATTTTAATAATCTTATCCAAATACTATATGAAAAATCTACTGCATATGTTAAACTGGGATCATATAGATCAGGCCCTATAATAATCAAAAAGGGAATTAAACAAGGTTGCCCTTTATCACCATTGTTATTTGCATTACTCATAGAACCCTTTGCAAATCAAATCAGATCAAACAATAACATAAAGGGTATTTGTATTAATAAAATGTTAAACCTTAAAATCCATCTCTTTGCTGATGACATACTATTAACTCTCTCAGATGCAAATGAGTCTTTTAATGCTCTATTTAACTCCATGAATAAATTTCAAAATATTTCAGGCTTAAAATTTAATGAAAACAAAACCAAAATTATGCCCTGTAATTGTAAAAAAAAAATTATATAAACAAAAGATTTTCCAAATATATAGTAACAGAAAGTAAATTATTATATCTGGGAATAAATCTAGTCAATGAATTAACAGATTCTCTAATATTTAACTATAATAAAATACTAGACAAAATAGAACAAACAATTGGTTACTGGAATAAATATATCTTTTCAACAGCAGACAGATTATATCTTATTAAAATAATCATATTTCCCAAAATATTATACTTAATACAACATTTTTCATTGCCACCTCCCAAATATATTATTCAAAGATACAATAAACTAATTTTAAATTTTCTATGGTTTCCAAATAAACCCCGTATAGCCTTAAATAAACATTTGGCAGATTGGGAAGACGGTGGAATTAATTTACTGGATACTGATTTATATATTACCTCATCTGTTATTAAAAACACAACACTATGGTTAAATAATTCATACACACCTATATGGAAACAAGCCCATGAGCAGATTTACATAGAAATCAATTATAATCACATACAAGACAACTTAACAGTAATACCATCACCCCTTATATGGATGTTAAAAGATTATTTTTTAGGGAAAAGGAATAATATTAATAAATTGCCATCAAGCTATATAAGCTCTATACTTTCAGTGTTCAAAACATATATAAACAAAATACTAAATATTAATTCTTGGATTTTTCTTATTTTCCCTATAGCTTTTACACCAAATATTCTAGATACATTACAAATATCTAAAATAAATATACTTAAAGAAGAAACATCACTCTTTTGGCATCAACTTATAGAGAAAGGGAAAATTCTAACAAAGGAACAGATAATTTATAATTATAATATAAATAAAGACAATTGGTTGTTTTTACAAAATCTAAGGCATTTTCTTATAAATAAAATAGAACAAATGCAACCTTCAGTTAGACATGAAGCTCCAAAGCTCATTGAATACCTTATTCTTATCACAAAACAACCTTATCAGGCTACAGGTTATTTGTCTAATATCTATAAAAATTGTTAAAAAAACAAAAAACTATCATGAAAAATCATACTGGGATTATTATACTTTAATAAACAACTATCCTCCAATTGAAGAAGAAAAAAGTAATATTCTAAAATCTTCCAAATTTTCTACATTATCAAAATACTGGCAATTATTCACTTGGAGATATCTACACAGAAGTTTCTATACATCACATAGGTTAGCCAAAATGTATTCTATTGAAGATCAATGTTGGAGATGCCATACCAAGATAAAAGCAGATTGGCAGCATGTTTTTTATGAATGTTTATGTCTCAATATGTACTGGAAATCCATTAACTATTTTTTTCAGACTGTTTATAATGATAATTTTCAATTAACAAAGTCTTTAATTTTATTCAACTCTCCTATTCCAAACTGTGTACCAAAAAAAGAAACTAAAATCCTGTGGTCACTATTGGCAATTTCATGTAAAATCATAACTATACACTGGAAAAATGAGGCTTCACCTACGTTCAAGGAATTTGAGACTTTAACAACAACAGTTGCTCACATGGAAATATTAACAGTGAAGAACAGAACTAAAAGATTTACTTCATACTATCATTCTTGGATGAAAGTACTGGAAATATTCGAAAAGATCGAAGAAGATATATCATCTTATGTTTCTAGCTTTATATAATATAGAATTTCAATGTTATTTGCATAGACACCAATGTAAATAGTTATATAATGGTTTGAAGTTAGTAATGTTTTAGAATTATAAATATGTTATTTATCTTTATTTCATGTAATGTTTAAGACATCTTATTTGAAATAATAAAAAAATATTTAGTGAAAAAAAAAAAGATACTATTTCAATGGTGACCTCCTCTGACACATTAAGAAAATAACAAACTTGTTATAGAATTCCAAGCTGTACTTATTAATTACTACTTTACTTATTAATCGTCCCTCTTTGCGTCAGAGCTCAGTCTAGGGGGGGTGGGGGAGGGTCTGCCTAATATCAATAAAGTGTGCATCAGGACAACACATATGGTACATACTAGGGACAGCAGCCCAAAGAAGACATTGTTTACAAGACTACATAAACATTTAAGAGTACAACCTAATTATATTAGATTTGCTTTTTTCTTTTCTATTCTCTGGAATGCTATTCATAATGTCTTCTTAATTTAACAGAGTTCACAATTTAGCAAAGTAATGGCTAACTACACAAATAATTACCTTCTAGATATGCTTTTTGATTTGTACTTCAGCCCAGTGTCATTCAAAACTGGTAACAGTACAATCATATGCAGACATACAGGGAGCATACCTAGGTATATGTAAGGTATGCTGCCTGTATGTCTGCATATGATTGCTGTGCTGTGTATATCTGCTTTCTAACATACAATTAAACTCAGCCAGAATGTCTAACAGTAAAGTTTTGCAATGTGTGTCTTATAAGATGATTGCCTGTATTTATGCATTTATAAGTTGCATCTTAATAGATGATTTTTTTACCAGATATTAATTACAAATGATGCAGCTCATTTATACATAGCCACTTAAAAAATAAAACAAAGTACAATACATAAATATTTATTATATTCTACAACAGATATTAAGTAACTGTCCCATTTCTCAAATGTATCTGTTAATCCTGGAGAATGTTAAGTAGAGAAATACAAATTAGTTGCACATATCGTACATTGTCTTTATGCATGTTTAGAATAAAAGAAAGGAGATTGTATTCTCAAATTTAATAAATTTGCCTCAAAAACATCACAGCAGTTACTATTGCAACATGTGCCACTCAACAGGCTGAGCAAGGACATTACTGCTACAACATGTGCCACTCAACAGGCTGAGCAAGGACAAAGTCACAGTCAGTTGTCTATCAGGGGCCAGGATCCACTAGATCATGCATGCACTCAGGTCATTGGACCACAAGTACCAGTATGAATCAGTCATAGTACATCTGCTGTAAATGACCTGCGATGTACCTCCCAGGACTATATGAATGGAGACATTGTAGAGCTCCTAGATTATGTGTTGCAGGCTGGTATGAGCCTAACATTGAGCAGCAGTCTACCTTCAGCAAGGATGATGCCACAGTATGAACAGAAGATGATCATCTTTAATAATTGTCTTAGCTTCTGGTGTCATTCCAAGGCCGTGTAGCATTTATCAACATGGGAGGACATGGTCCTCCAAGCATTGTCTGTGTCTGTCCCCTCCTGCCTTTCAAATATTGGTTAAAACATTGTACTACCCCACAATGCCTTTTTTAAGTAATGCCAAGCTGACAAACCTTCCAACATAGTAAAACCAGCCAAAGGTAATATAAACCTGCTACTGATCAATGCCAGGCGTCTAAACAAGAAACTCCACACCATCCAAGCTTTCCTCATCCTGGGGAATGCAGACATCTGTGTAGATACCAAGACATGATTAAAAGCCATGGAGAGTACCCTGGCAATGCAGGTTCGCAATGCCTTCCACACATTTAGGCCAGCTACTAAACAGATAGGGACTAAAGGTGGAGGCATCTCAGGCTCCATCAATAACAAGCTCGCCTCTAAGCTGGTCGAACAGGATGACATGCTTGAGCTTCTGCATGTCCCAGTGATATAGACAATGTCCTACAACATATCCTTATGAGCAGTAGGTCTCCCTCTATGACCCAGAAAACCCATAACTCATATTTAAACACGCTGGAGACATTCACCTTTCAACTCAATACCATATTCATGGGAGACTTTAACCACTCAGCTATAAACTCGGAATCATACACAACCCTAAACTTGCAGGCCCAGAGATTCCTGGACTTTGTAATCATAAACACCCTGGATCAGATAGCCCACATGCCCACTAGTGGTGCAAACATACTGGATCTGGTCCTCACAAACATAGGTGAATGCTGCACCTCCCTGTTGTAACATCCTGTCTGATGTGGTTAGACCATAACACCATCTCTTTTGAAATAAAAAAAAAATCGAGAACCTAGCTAACCCTGTAGCAGTTAGAAACTATTCTTAGGCTAACTTCCTATTATTAACTGACAAACTGGCAATATTTCAAGCCCCCCAAACCCTGAGAACACAACTGCCTATGTGGAATTGTTTACAAAAGCTGTTAACAATCATGCTAATAGATGCAAACAGACAGTTGAGCCTACCAGGAATAAGCTCTGAACAAACTCTAAAAACAAGCCACCCTGGTGGAATCCCAACATCAACAGGTTGTACAACAAAAGGAAGAAAGTCATGGCAAAATGCAACAACCAACAGAATAAAAAGTCCCCATCGATTTCAACAAAAAACTCAGATCAAGTCTACCAAAGCCAATTTTGAGGTAAAAATATCCTCTCAGGCCAAGGGCACACATAAGGCTTTCTTTGGCTGTGTTTGCAACCTCAAAATCAGTTCTCAATAATGTATTGAATTAATTGTAAATGTAGCTACCTATATGGAGCCAGAAGATACAGCAATTCTACTGGCTAACAAATTCAGCTCCAGTTTTATCCCCTCCCCTGTCACCTTTCAGGAAATGCCATCAAATATAATCTTCCTAACACTATCACTGGGAGCAGGTCCTAAATACACTCACCAAGGCCAAGAACACAGCACTGATGGGTCTCAATAATATCCCAGGATGCCTCCTAAAGAACATGAAACATGACCTATCAGGACCACTACACTCATATTTAACCATATCCTCCAGTCAGGGTTTATGCCGAGCAAGTGTAGAACTGCAACAGACATCCCACTGTACAAAAGTGGGCCTTCTACAAACCCCAGAAGCTACTTGTCCATAAGTCTGACCATATGCAAAGCCATGGAAAGAATTATCATGAAAATGATGAATAATGACAGGAAACCTTCAGACATTGGATCCATCCCAGTTTGTTTTTCTCAAGGGCAGATCATACCTACTTAGACTGGTGGACTTCTTTGAGAAGGTCACCAAGACAATAGATAAGGGCAAATGGTGCATTTGATACTATACCCCACTCAGGCATTGTAAACAAACACATAGAATTAGGCATTAACCCCTATGTTCCACACTGGATAGCCAGCTGGCTTTTTGATAGGACCAAGGAAGTTAGGACAGGGAAGTCCACATCCACAAAGAGGCTGGTAACTAGCAGAGTCCTTAAAGGCCACTTCTTTTTGGTATCTCATTTTCTAAAGTCAAGGACAATATCTAGGGCCTCTGGCTGACCAAGTTTGCTGATGATTACAAGTTTGGAGCAGTTACAGAATCTCCCCAAGATATTAATATTCTCCAGGAAGGGTTAACACAGACAAATAACGTGTTCCAGAGCAACATGTTTAAAACTCAATGCCAAGAAATGCATAGAAGTACCCTTTAGGAAGTCAGCTACCCCAGGAAACTACCTCACTGATAACACTCTCCTAAGCATAGACTCAGTAGTCAGAGATCTGGGGATGTATATAGGCAGTAACCTGGCTTTCAACCTACATGTGTCTAAGGTAGTAAGGAAATCATTCTATGTTGTTCAACTTATAAACATGTGCATGGTATCTAGGTCCAAGGAAGTCATAGTTCCACTGCATTTGCCCCCCCATCATTGACTACAATGCCCCCTTTAGTATGTACCAGACCAGGCACATGCAACAACTGGAACATCCACAGAGGTTCTTCACAAAAAGAATACAGGCCGTACACAAAATGTCCCATATGGACAACTTTAAAGGCCCTATCACTATACTCTGTCTCCTACAGACTGTTGAGGGGGAATCTATGCTTGGCATATAAGGCTGCCTTAGATCCTTCTCTGATGAACCTTCAGCATATCCACAAAATAAAAAGTATCAGGACCACCTGATCCTTGCTTGTGACGTGATCTCAAAAACTGCAGATATGGCGAAGTCAAGTCAATCCCAAGTCCTACAGAATTTGTACCAATTCACTTGGGTTACTTATTGATAATTTTTATACAGGAGCTTCACACAAATGCTGGGAGCATACTACATGTCTGCCTCCATGTATTAAATGTCATCACTGTGGTCTTTTAAACTCATGGTAGGGGGTCAAACAGAGGACCATTTTATTTTCTTTCAGCATAGAAAGTCTTTAAGTAATGCATCATATATTGGCAATGATAAAGAATTTTTGTACAGGCTTAGTTTTGCTATTTAATAATTTATGCACCCTCAAAAAGATATATCTTTACTAAAATCAGTAAATTTAGGAGGAATAAAGCAAAATCTGAGAACAAAATTCATAGTATTAGTGCTTTGCCTATATCATAGTAGATGAGAGGCATAGGCAGAGTCAGGGGCAACTCTCTTTATGTATATCAAATCCCCATACCCTGTTTTATTTTCTATTGAGAGCACAGAAAACATTCCAGTTTCTGAAAGAAGCTCATTTTACCAATGAGTGTGGACTGAATATTGGGAACACAGTTTATATTTCACTGCATCATATTTGACATTTAAGCTGGATCTAATGGCTGGTCTTAGGGTGAACTCTACAAATTCTAGTGAAAGAGAAGCCAAGAGAGTTCAGAAAACCCAGAGCTGTTGGACATGCTCCACTTAAAGAAATCCCAATCCCTCTGAGCTACACGGACTAGGGACCTAAACCTTGTCACCACAATAAACAGAACATTCTGGAGGGATAGATTCCTGTACCGGAGACTTCTCATAGTCTGGAACAAACTACCTATCTATATCAAACAAAGCTCCTCATTAGCACTCTTCAAGAAAAATCTTGATGATTGGATGGGAAATAGGAAATTCACCCCGGGGATCACTTCTGTGGCTCTGCTCGACAGGGGCACAGGAAAATAATTTTCTTAGGTGGTGAAAGCCAGGGTACCTTTTTGGCCAGGCTTATATAGACCCTAGGGCCAATAAACAAGTACCTACCTATGAACCTATGAAAATGAACTGAAATGTGTACATATCATAGAAGACTTTAAGCCTCTTAGCTGTGCTGCTGTGTGTTTGGAAGGCTTCCATTATGTCACCATGCAGCAGTTTCCCTGACATCCATCTGAAGTAGCTTCATTATGATACCAGGTATATTATTAAGAGTGGAACATGACATACTGCATGTAGTCAAAGTCCTTACGTCGTTGGCAAGCCTTGCAATCTGATGAAAGGGCCTCTGTAATGCTATCATAAATTATATAATTATCTCACATCAATACTAAATGTTACACTGGAGTCCTGAAACTGTGCACATTTTGATAAGCCAGTAAAGATATAAACAGCAGAAGGAATGACAGTGCCGTTCCATGTTCATTTGCATTTCACTTTCCTCAGCTATAATATGTATAACTCTGAAGGTCCTTCACCTGTTCCTGTGGACTGCTGACCTTGAATACATTTATTTTATAGCTTCAATGCCAGCATAAAGCTTCAGTGGCAGGAATGTAGCAAACAGATCTGACAGCACGTAGAACAGAACTTTATGATTTAGGCTATAATACATAGTTACATGTATCACAGGGTTGTTATGAATGTGACAAAACTAGATCATTTTTAAATTTTTATGTCCAGAATTTAAAAATTTTCATACAAACAAATATTACTATAGAGCAAATATTTTAAACAACTGTTATCACACTCAAACTTCTAAAGTTTGATCTATAAATTGATCATATTATAGCAAAAGCAAGTAAGAAATAGAAGCATTATATAAAACAAAATCATACTTAACAGAATATGTCCTACACTCAACAGCTAAAAAAATGTTATTTCATACCTTTGTATATGCTTCATATGAGTACTAATCAATTTATAAAACTGTCAACACCCACAACTTATAACAAACTTATTATAGAGCCAGATTTGCAGCTAATCTCTCACACAGGTTGCATCATAGTATCATCCTTTGCCCCCATGTATGCCAAGATGGGTTTGTATGAGTTAGAATGGTTATATCATATAGATTTTTTAAAAAAATCATGTAGTTAGTTATTTTTGTTTTATATATGATCTTGTTTTTATTTGTAAAGGTGGGATATCTTATGTTGGTCAGTTTATAGAAGTCATGCAACATAATAGATTTGGACTTTCCTTTGATGGCATACAGGTGGGCAAAGATATAACTTTTTTAGATATACATCTGATTTTGGAGGACAGTAATACTTTATGTACGTCTGTGCATAGAACATTTGCTGATAGTAATCAGCATTTGATGGGGACTAGCTGTCATCCAGTTCATACTTTGGTCTCCTTGCCCTTTGGGGAATGTATGAGACTTAGATGGCTATGTAATACTGACATGGACTTCTTTAAAGAAATTAGTGTGACTAGTGAGAGGTTTAGATTGAGGGGCTATAGTGAAGCTAGTATTCAAACAGCGATAGATAAGGTTATTAATGAACAACATAAAGTTGGTACTTATAAGTATGGAAGTAAGGGGTATAAGTATGGAAGTCAGGGGTATAAGTATGGAAGTCAGGGGTATAAGTATGGAAGTAAGGGGTATAAGTTAGATGTTAGAAATTGAGAGAAAAGACTAGTTTATTTTGTCTCTACATAAAGTGTTTTCAGTGATGTTTTAATAGATATTGTTAAACACTACTGGAATTTTTTGTTTAGATCAATGGACCTAAAAAATGTATTGTTTTGGTCTTTAGGCATTTCATTTCATAGAGGTAGGAATTTAAAAGATATCCTGGTACATAATAAACGTAAATATCCCACTGAGACATTGCAATATAGGACCATGCAGACATTAGGAACTTGTGGTCATTGCAATGTAGGTCATTATATTGTTCCAACTTTTAAGTATATAAATGGCCATGTATTTGAGGTTAAAATATATATAGCTGTAATACTGAAGGTATTATTTATGCGTTGAAATGTCCTTGTAACCTTGTATATATAGGAGAAAGTAAAAGGAAGTTTAAAACTAGACTGCAGGAGCATGTCAGGAATATTATAAATAATAAAGAAGATAGCTCTGTTGCTAAACATTTTATGCTGGCTCACAATTCTAATTCAAATGGGTTACAAGCCACTGTCTTAGAAAATATTGTAAAAGGTGTATTTTCTGATGATTTGTATAAAAAGAAGTTGTTATATAAAGAAAGTATTTTCATTTTGAAATATGACAATTTCCTCAGGGTCTGAATGTGGAATGTAACTGGAGGCTTCTTATCTGATGAGGAAGCTGTATTAAGTATTTTTTTAATGTTTATTGATTAATTGGTTAAGGCTAATTGTTTAATTGTTAAATGTATTAGGGTATATATACTGTGTAAGTTATGTGATGTTTTATACTCCTTGAAGGCGGTTGCCGAAGCACTAGAGGTGCAATAAACTGGTGTTTTAAGTGGATTCTTCATCTGTGGTCTTCAGTTTTATCCTTTCTTTTTGGTTTGTACAGTGCATCATAGTAAAGTTTTAGATAGGGTAGACTGGCTAGACCTGTGGAATAACCTAACTCTTATACATCTCAAGACAGCTCACAATAAACTACACAAACCAAATAAATTCCCCTATCATTTCAGGGCCTTCTGGCTTTGTCCAAAGTTATAACCCTTCCAGACCAATAAGATCTCAACAACAGTCCTACGATACACAGTCAAATCATGCAATTGCTCTGGTGACTCCTTATATGTTGTCTGTGTAGATGAACTTTGGAACTCTGCCCTACTGCTCATTAGAACAGAGCTAAATGCAAACATATTAATACAAAAATTAAAAACTCACCCAGTGGGAACATAAAAATTGTTTTTTGTAGAGCATTGTTACTTTGTCAGGACAACCCATTAATCAATTCATAACACTGTGATTTACACCTTGGATTTTACACATGATCTGAGACAAAATATTTTACCCTGCCACTCCAATTACCTCTTTGGACTACTTCCACTAATATAATTATACACTAGTTTTCACAAACTTTCACTTTCTTTTTCCATACAACATATCCCTACCAATTTTACCTAGTACTAACATTAGTAACTTTTCTCGGTTAAACCCTGAAATCAGGGGAGAAATTCACAGCTGTTTTTGTAAACATGTAAATACTTTAGCAATAAACCATAACTGGAGATAGGTTATTTGTATTATGCAGTTACATTATTTAAGAAAGAAATTGCTTACCTTTCTTAAGTAATGCCTTTGTATAATGGTACGTTAGTATTCTGCTTTGTTCACTATTTACTAATGTACTGTGC